>NW_019416505.1:196083-199901 GCF_000390285.2 Anoplophora glabripennis | reverse complement strand
GACGTACCGAGTTGTTTATTTGTCTCCGTCCCATTGTTTTTTTATGGAATATACAAGTCTCTCTTCTAATTGCAGTCAATATTTAAATACTGCATACAATTTATCCTCTCTTTATAATTTATCTAGTGAGTGTTGGTTTTTTATGACATTATTTCTGTAACGAAATTGAAATGGTTATGAAATGAAATTTAAATTATTTGAACTTTTGGGGTTTTGTAACTTCAATATTAAATCTTATTTAAAGTGAAACAGCTAATTTCTTTGCAGCCATAATAGTCACATTTGGTCAGATGAAACACACTACTACCCGCACACTACTCGTCGGTGGTATAGCTTTCAGAGGAGATTCGGTGTCAATGTCAATGGCGATCGTTTAATTGGGCCGCATTTTCTACCTGAACATCTGAATGGGCCGCGTTACTAATTTTTAGTAGAATTGTTTGAAAACCTTCCCCTTCGGGCTTACAGCAAATGTTGTTAAAATATTAAAATTATGATGCTAATAAAAACTGATTTTTGGCAAGGCATGCTCAGACCTCGAGGTTCTTGCTGGGCAACAATAACAATTTAATATGTTGATTGCATAAATAAAAAATAATTTATAGCATTTTAAATTATTATTGGTTGACGTGAGCAAAACCGTTTATTTATTGTCTTTATATGAGCGAAAATATATAAATATGGCAACGTTGCATCTAGGGCGCGTTGTTCATAGGTTCATATCGTAGCCGTGCATAATATTGTGACGTCAGCCGGTCAGTAACAGCCTGAAAAGGGGGTTAAATAATGATTTGAAAATATTTTTTTGCAGCTTAAATATGCATTTAAATTTTTTTTTAATCACGCCATCGTATTATACTCTTTTTTCTCTATCTGCTCTTAAAATTAATGACATTATGACTGAATCACCCTGTATTGTAGAAATAAAAAACTCTTTTATATTGCCGATAACGACAAAAACGGGATCGTAAATACTTGTCTCCTTAGCAGAACAGGATCGTATCTAGGCAAAGTTTACAGAATATAATGTTTAAGTCTCCCTTCAAACGATTCACAGCAGACACTACTACACAATGTCTATAAATTGAAAACAATTGCAGTGAATTACAAAAGTTACCCAATAAAAAACTTGTAATAAAACAAAAATCACACTACCCAAAACTCTACTCTAAGAAATAAAAATCACAGTATTGCAGCACCAACTCCTGCCCTGTACCGCGTAAACTGAGCTGTCAGAAATTTACAGTAATAAGTTCACCGTGTCTAATTGTTGATTGTCTTTGTCTAACATTAGGAATTTGAAAACAACGTAAGTCTTAGAGAGATGGTCAAAATCTGTTTTATTGCCAGCCCAGCTGTGTTGCCAATTGTTTGGGCGAGTTAATATTGTACTAAAAATGGACAACATGCATTTCAAAAATGAAGTGAATAATGCACTAATTATTATTCTTTATGTAAATGTATGCAAATTCAGCATATTATATTTTCAGAACATAACTTAATATTTTAAACGTAAGTATCTGAATAAATTAATTTAATTCTATTTAGCAATTATTCATTTAGGGAATATTTTTAGATATCGGCAACACAGGGCCCACGTCCGGCGAATCAAGATCCCGCCCACCTAGAGTAAAGTGGAGCAACCTTTAAATTGAATAACTGACAAGGTATGTAATTATTGGTTAATATCACTCTATTTCTCATTAATTTTGTATTCAATTTATCTAGATGAGTATACCTGATAAGAGCATTATGATTTGTGAAATAAATTAGTTGTTATAACATTTATTTTCTACGGACATTTAAAAATTGTGTTGCCCTACTCTCCCCCTAACACACTTACCGGCAGGCTTTGAAATTTTTTATGTTTACTATAAGTATGAAAAGAACTATACCTGTGACGCAAATAATAAACCGTACATTTACCGGTTTGTCTCTCCCAATATCGCTACCCAAACGTCTGGCTAGGTATGAGGATTTTTTTGACTATTTGCATGAACTGATATGTGTAAAAAGCGAAAAGTTCAATAAATTATTGTACATGTTTTCTACAGGGTGTTTCATAACTCCACCTACTTAGAGCAGGCCCGTGTAGAGGATCTTAAAATGGTATGTAACATTTTTTTCTGGGATACTTATTAGGCCAAGCAAATAAAATTTTTACTCGAAAAAAGTCCTATCCCCGAAATTATTGTAAAATTTTCTAAAGGAACATAATACAAGACATCTCTCATATCGTGAGTCAAAAACTTTTATTAGCTAATTTTTCTATTTAAACAAATAAGTGAGGAAAACAGTTTTTTCACTTTGCAGGGAAAATCATCAATTTTAGCGAAGAGTGACTCACAGACAGCTTGTAGGTAGTAAAATTATTTACAAAATGAGACTTGTTAAATTAAAATCGGTTAATAAACAAAAAAATTATTGCAAAAAAATAAGAAAATTGACCAAGTTTAAATTGATACGCGCTGTAAATTTTGCAATATCTCGGCTTCTATTCATCGTAGAAACTTATTTATTTTTTTTGAACTATGGTAGCTCGACGAAAAAATAACAATGGGCATATTTACGAATTCGTAGAATAGCTCGGAAAAAAATAATCTTTTATAATTAATGTTTTTTAATTTACAAAAATGTCACAAAAATTATTTTTAAACGAAATATTAATAAAAATTTCAATTTCGGAATTATTTTTCTATTATTAAATAAATAAATGAAGCTATCGTCCATTTGAAAAGTTATCTTTTTTACATATTAAGGCAAAGTAAACTTGTTTTTTTCAATATTTTGTTAGCTATTTAATTACGATTTAAATGTAAAAATTCACAAATTATTTTCAAATGATTATTTATTGTAACAATGTAATAATTTAGCATCGAAATTACATTGACTGTGTTATCTTTTTCGAAATTTGAAGCGTGTACTACCGTGGGAATAGGTACCTTTACACTTACGTTCAATCGTGAGCGACCNTGTTTTCGTAGTAGCTGTAGTCGCCCAGGTGCATCGAGTGTACGAAGTGGTCGGTTATATGTCAAATACTAACCTGGCGAGCTTGAACCTGAACTTGGCAACGCTGTTCCTTTAGCCGACAACTGTTCGTGACATTACGTTACAAAATTTTCCGAGCATCCGGGCATCGGCAGGGCAGCCCTCGTAGCGGGAGTTATGGGTTGATTTCCTTCATTTTTAAAAGTCGAGTAAAAAATTTTTTTTTCCGATTTTCTGTCTTTATTAAGCTTTCCGAATACGTGGTTAAAATTAATGACATTATGACTGAATCACCCTGTATATTGTAGAAATAAAAAACTCTTTTATATTGCCGATAACGACAAAAACGGGATCGTAAATACTTGTCTCCTTAGCAGAACAGGATCGTATTTAGGCAAAGTTTACAGAATATAATGTTTAAGTCTCCCTTCAAACAATTCACAGCATACACTACTACACAATGCCTATAAATTGAAAACAATTGCAGTGAATTACAAAAGTTTTTCAATAAAAAACTTGTAATAATAGTCCAATTAACTAAGCCTTTAAATCGAAATTTTGCCAACTTGGCTGAATTTTTGATATGAGTTAGTTTAAGGTATATTATAACAATAAGTGAGAGTAATTTTTTGTTCAACCCCCGGCCAAGGGTGGAAAAAGATAAAACAAAGGGCTTTTTCAAGATAACTCAAAAAGGGTAAGAGCTAGAAAAAAAAGTTGTAAAGCAGACAATTCTACATAAAAATGGCCTCTTAACTTTTTCTTGTACTATTACAATTAACAGAGTTAGGGAGGCTAGAAGTTAAGGGAAGATTTCAGAAATTTAA
>NW_019416505.1:186947-193476 GCF_000390285.2 Anoplophora glabripennis | reverse complement strand
GTGTGCCAAAAGTGGGCGCTGTAGGTGCAATAGTTTTCGCACAATTCTATTTGTTTATAGCGGAGGCTCCAAAAGTTATGAACTTTAAGCCTCTGTACAAACGTTAATTTTCAATCAAACATGATTCTGAAAGCGTCATTGTAATCTTAAAGACGCAATTAAGCGACCTATTAAAAAATATCACCGTTTTTTTGACATTAACATTCTCAAATTGTGCATTAAAAAACCGTGCGTTTTTCGTTTATAAACAATTTGAATAAAATTGTTGCTATTTATGCTACCTCACCGAAAATAGATACAATGGATAGCTGGCAAATAAATACAAATTTTTAAAAAACAAGCACCCTCTACGACCAACAGGAGCCAAGATAAGATTTTTTTTTAAATCGTAGCGCAATTGTTTATAAAGATTAAGACTTGGAATTTTTCCCAAAATAAAGTTTACGACGTAAACTACGGTTTCCCGTGAATTGCATTGAAAAACGTGGAAAATTAACGACTCACGAGCCCTTTAAAGAGAAGGTACTTGCTAAGTAAACTGTCCGGCGTGGTGATGGGGGAAGCTCGTCCAATCGAGTCGCGCGCCAGAAAAGTGAAATACAAAGTTCAAATTCATGCGCGCTGTAAATCTTGCAATATCTCGGCTTCTATTCATCGTAGAAACTTCTTTTTTTTAAACTGGGGTAGCTCGACGAAAAAAAAACAAAGGGCATATTTACGAATTCGTAGAATAGCCCTGAACCCCAGAAAGAACGCATCTTTTATACTTAATTTTTTTAATTTACAAAAATGTCACAAAAATTATTGTTAAACGAAATATTAATTAATATGTTGTATTTCCATAAATGTCAAATGAATTATCTTATTGAAAGACGTAAGCACATGTAAAGGGCATTATGTTTTAGAAGATATGGAAAAATATATACTTAATAACTTATTACAATATTTGCAGCAATGGCTAATGAAAAATGAAAGTTTCTACTGTTATCATGTTGTATTACTTAATGTACTCGTAAGTATGTTAATTTTTGATCTGTATATATTTTTATTTCTTTTTTTATTTATTTTATACTTCTTTTTATATAAGTAGTTTATTATTTAATTATAATACAAATATTTTACATTAATATTGGTAAAAGGGTAGTTTTAAGAGTTGAAAATGGCAAAAATAAAATAATCTTTCATAAACAATATAAGGGAATTTTTATTTTAAATTTTTGCACAATTATAGCATTCCAAGATTTAAATAGTACATTATACTATAAAGGAGAGAAATGCGTTATTTTGGCAGAGGTGCAATTTGAAGCCCGAGGGCTACAATGCACCGAGAACAAAATAGCATCTCTCCCGAATGGTATATACTATTTTTTCCACGGTCTCATTAACTTAAAAACACATATTTTGTCATTATGAAGTAAGTAGCACCAGAATTATTGTATTCGGATTTGAGCATTTATTTAGTAGTCGTTGAGTTATTGTCATAACTACAAAATAAACAAACAAAAAGAATTGTCAAATTAAGGTGCTAGTTTGGTTTAGTTTAAAGTTTGTTTAGTGCACAATGAATAATTGTGAGTCGGAAGAGATTGTGGAGGCTGCAAATATTGCAATAAGCAATTTGCTGCCTACGAAGTCAAGATNTTAATTGCTCCGAGGGCATTCTAATTTTGGTAAAAAAAATTTTAGAGTATAATCAAACAACCAAATTTCAAAAACAGCTCAAAACAGATTCACCCTGGTCTATACCTGATTCTCTCTTGTTTTAAGAGATCATTTTTAGTCCAACAGAGAAAAAACAAATTTCTAAAAAATCTTTTCAAATAAAGGAATAAAAAATGTTTTGAATTTATTTATTTTTAAAGTACAGCAAAAAAAATGCGAAAACTAATAATAAAATACCACACAAACAAATAAACGAACGAACCAACAAATAACAGCCACACAAAAAAAGAAAAGTTATCTGTACTTTTCATGCGACATATGTTATCTGTAGTATTTTTGCCTCCTGATCACGAATCCGGTGTCAGAATTGAGCTATCACATCACTGGAATTTCCTAACCTCAAAAAATAGATAAAAAAACGGCAAAAAATCATGTAAAAGTGCTAGGAAAAATACAATTTAATTTCTATATTCAAATGTTCATTTATACAGTTAAGACCCCGCCCAACGTGAATCCGAATCCAAAGAAACCGCTCAATTAAGATCAATCAGAGATATCACGAGTTTTCAAACAATAACAAATTCGAACCAAATTTGGTATACGAGTGTTTTTGGGGTCGCTGATTACGTATTCGAGGTCAGAATTGCAAAATTCAAGATGGCGGATCCAAGATGGCCGACAAAATTTTCAAATAATAACAGAATAGCAGCAAATTTGGTATACGGGGCCTTTCGTGGTCGCTGATTACGTATTTGAGGTCAGAATTGCGAAATTCATTTTGTAATATTTTACTTTATAACCTGAGTACCCAGTCATGTGTTAACCTTCCTTTTTTCGGCTATATCCTGTTCTATTTTCTGTAAAAGATCTATTCACGGGTTGAATTTTGTAAATCTGATCTCGTGATTCGTGATCAGTGACCTCGAAAACCCCCGTATATCAAATTTGGCGCGAATGTGTTATTTTTTGATAATTTGGTCGACTGCCATCTTGAATTTTGCAAAATTGACCTCGAATTCGTGATCAGCGACCTCGAAAACCCCCGTATACCAAATTTGGTGCGGATTTGTTATTTTTTTTAGCACATGGGTGATTTATAAGGGTTGAAAAGTGTTATGAGATACAAATTCTTTCATAAGCAATGAGGGAATTTTTACTTTAAATAATTGCACCGTTAAAGCATTCCAAGCTTTTAAAAAGTAATTTTTTTATCATTTTTGTCAATACAGGGGTGTTTTTAGGGGTTGAAAGGGAAAAATTCTTTTATTAGCTATAAGGTAATTTTTATTGTAAATAATTGCACGATTTAATCATTCCAAATTCTTTAAAAAGTAATTTTTTATCATTACTTTTTGCATAGGGGTAGTTTTTAAGGGTTAAATAAAGGGTCGAAACGATCAAATATATCATAAAACATGTTCGAAAACATGGAACATTAATTAATCTTTGTGCTTGAACAAGAATTTTATCAATAAAATGGTTAAAACTTAATTTTTTCAATTTTTTTCACTTAGGGGTAGTTTTTACCCCTAAAAAACAAAAAGCGTCAATCGGGCTTATGTCACTTTTGAACTTGTGCCTAAGATGAGCCTTGTTCTAAATTTTCATGCAAATCAATGCAGTTTTAAAGAATTCGGAGGTTACAGCTGATTTTCAGCTTCAATGACTAGAAATGATTGCTGTCTTCACTACGAAGGTCATCTAACAAATTACTTCTATTATGTAGGAACTTCTATTTTTATACGGTGTTGTCATCCACCAACGTCTCTATTCTTTTTGTTCTGAACTAAAGAATTCACAACTAAAAATCCGGCACTTGCACATAATAAGTCATCAATAACGTTATAACGAAACGATCAATTCAAACACCTTGCCGCGCAAAATGCCCGAACCACACCCAACGGTTTCCAATTCAAAACTAAATCAGGTGTGGACTACAACATAAAAATCATTTCCAATCGTCTCCAACGCCAACGAACACATTCGGTCAAGTTGGCGTTGGTTTGCATTGGAACTTGGTCTGTACGCGGCTTTATACGAGAAAATGATCTACACTGTATACAATTTCACCAAAGGAAGCGATCCTATTACATCAAAATTTGTAAGTACTACCCTTAATCGGCACAGCACGGCTTCCAGCGAATCTCCACGGACAAAGCGCGCCGTACGCGTCGCGGACCCGGCTGAGTAGCCGGTTTTAAACAGGGCTTAGCGGACGGGTCCTTTGGAGCCAACCGTACCGTATAATTCACACCTAATCGGACTAAATAAGCACTCTATATGCAGTAATTTGCAATTCCGATAACATAATAAGCATTTCGGGACGGGCAAAAAGTGTAAAACGGCGCATCGAGTTAGCCGACGCGACGCGCTGACGTGACAAAAAGGGCATGTCAAGTTTGACATACGCGGGAGCTTAAAATATCTGTGACTAATAGAAACATGATGACTGCACGTTGCCACATAATAAAGCGTGATAACTAGGTTTTTACCGCACGAGATTGAATATTTCCATAAATATTTAATAGTATAGACATTGACACAGATGGAAAAAAATTCCAGTGATATTAAAAACGTTAATATTTCAGTAATGTATACAAAATTCATGGGTAGATTCCCGAAGTAAAAATATTGCGATTTGGCCGAACTTACCTTAGTCCAAAAGTTGATAGTTAAAGAGATGCAGGGTGTTAAATGTAAAAATAAGAATTTGTTACCAAAGATGAGATACTTTAAAGTACAAAAAAGTTATGTCGTTTTTAACACATTCAATCTACTGCAGCTAGCGCTCTCTATGAACCAAAATGTGAACACATTTCAATACCTCTACTTAAAGAAATCCAAATCTCAAAATTTTGTGAAGATATTTGCATTTGTTAAGGAATAAATGAAAAAAAACTGAAATAATATTTTACATTTAACACCATGTATCTCTTTAACTATCAACTTTTGGACTAAGGTAAGTTCGGCTAAATCGCAATACTTTTACTTGGGGAATCAACCCATGAATTTTGGCCCATTACCTCGGGACCACCCTGTATAGACAAACATCTAACTTGGAAAACTTAGTGAAAATTTAATTTTCAAAATAAATCCCACTATATTTCGGTAATTTAGGTGAATCCACCACCAATTCACCCGATGGAATTGAATATTGCTATATTTCCAATTTTTTTGGATTTCCTAACACTATCTCTTACAATTAGTGACAATTTTCGATATTTTAAAAAAATTGGTATACCCTGTATATAAAATTGATATGGTAGTAACAATTTTAATCCTGCTTGAGAAGAAACTGGATTTTTTATAAATTTACAAATAAAACAGTTCTTTTTCTTCAGTGATCAATGGTGGATTTTTAAAACGCAGACTTTTTTTGTTTGACTTGAAAAATAGCTTAAAATATTACTACAGAATAAGTTTCAAATATCTACATATTCCTACTGTAACTCACCTACTTCTGGTCTATAGTAGTTTTTTTCACAGCTTACCTGAAAACAAAAAAGCATTACTATGATATACAGGGTGTCCCACATAAGAACCGACACAGGGCAGGTACATGTACGGGTGACCAAAATTTAGTCAAACTTACCCATATACAGAGTTGCTCCCCTGAGGAATTATTAGCCCCCAGAGTGGGGCCCTAAATTTCGAAATCAATTAATATCTCTGCAACACTAACGTAGAAGAACCAAATTTGGTACATATTTAGGTTTATTACTGGTCTTCTTTAATTATGATTTAAAGTTAATTGAAGCATTACAAAGTGTTCATTGAGGATGACTCACCCCTAAAATTGAACCGAACTTTTTTTTCATTAACCGAATTGAAAAATAATACCTACTAATTCACAGCAGAATTCAATTTTAATTTTTTTTTTACTTTTGTTAAATTTTAAAAAACTTATGGTTTTCAAGAAAAACCGTATTAACTGACACAAGATCTGAACAGTGTTCATTAGAAAACAATAAAAAAGTCAGTAGTAGGCTTTATCTTTCTAATTTGACAATTGACCAAATAAATTTTACTTCACTTCTCTCCTAACTCTACAAAAAGAAAACAAGTATCTAGGTAGTTTTTAAATAAGCGACTATTGGATTAAGTAAAAAACACAAATAAATAATAAAAACAATAATTGATATTTTTTCAACAATCAGAGGCAATTGTTGAAATAAAATAATTTTATTACTAACTGTCAAGATTGAAAGATAAAGTCATTGCGTACTACTGACTTTTCATTCTTTTCAATTATTTTCTAATAAACACTGTTCAAATCTTGTGTCAGTTAATAGTTTCTCTTTTGTGTAAAGCGTAAAAAAAAATTAAAATTAAATTCTGCTGTGAATTAATACTACTATTTTTCAATTCGGTCAATGAAAAAAAAGTTCGGTATAATTTTAGGGGTCAGTCATCCCTCAATGAACACTGTAGTGCTTAAATTAACTTAAAATCATAGTCAAAGAAGGCCAATAATAAACCCAAATCATGTACCAAATTTGGTTCTTCTACGGTAAAATGTTGATATTAATTTCGAAATTTAGGGCCCTACTTTGTGGGCTAAAAACTCCTCAGGTAGACCAAGCAAATTAAATTTTTACTCGAAAAAAGTCCTATCCGCTAGATTATTGTAAAATTGTCTAAAGGAACATAATACAAGACATCTCTCGTCTCGTGAGTCAAAAACTTTTATTAGCTAACTTTTCTATTTAAACAAATAAGTGAGGAAAACAGTTTTTTCACTTTGCAGGGAAAACCATCAATTTTAGCGAAAAGTGACTCTCAGACAGCTTATAGGGAGTAAAATTATCTACAAAATGAGACTGGTTAAATTAAAATCGGTTAATAAACAAAAAAGTTATTGCAAAAA
>NW_019416505.1:152183-185743 GCF_000390285.2 Anoplophora glabripennis | reverse complement strand
TTTTTGCAATAACTTTTTTGTTTATTAACCGATTTTAATTTAACCAGTCTCATTTTGTAGATAATTTTACTCCCTATAAGCTGTCTGAGAGTCACTTTTCGCTAAAATTGATGGTTTTCCCTGCAAAGTGAAAAAACTGTTTTCCTCACTTATTTGTTTAAATAGAAAAGTTAGCTAATAAAAGTTTTTGACTCACGAGACGAGAGATGTCTTGTATTATGTTCCTTTAGACAATTTTACAATAATCTAGCGGATAGGACTTTTTTCGAGTTTCTCTTTTATTTTCGCTAATTTTCCTGGTGTAAGGGGTGCAACTTTGTATATAGGTAAGTTTGGTTAAATTACAATATTTTGGATACACATGCACATGCCATGTGTCGGTTCTGTATACAGGGTGTCCGTTAAAGAATGGACCAAAGGTTCTCCGACGAAAATTAATGGGGAAGAGTCATATACAATGTTGCTCATAAACGCTTAGTTTTCGAGATACAGAGTGTTGAAGCTGAAAAAATAAATAACATTTTCTTTAATATATTTGGACTTCGAGCTAATTTCGTGAAATTTTGTATCCGGATTTTTTTTGGATAAGAAATTCGAATTCGAAAATATTTTCCCCCAACATTTCTGTCTAAAAAAGATAGATCTTACTAATACCTCGAAACTTAACCATTTTCAACAAAAAGCCATTTAAATTTGTAAATGCACAAAAAAATCTGGTTAAAAGTTATTTTCAACTCAACTGACGAACATATCTGTGCTGTAGCTTGGAAGGAGTGCTTTTTAGACCCCACGTAAAGTAAAAAACTCACATTTATACTTGTACAATCCATTTCATCAGTCCTGGGACACTCAGAATGTTAACGTCATTTACTTTGAACAGGTATTTGTCAGCGCAATGATCTGTAAATTGCGACTCCGCCGTTTATTATCTCGGTATCTCTAAATTCGGTGTCTTGGGTTGTGTAAGCATAATTACATAAATTTGTTCCGTCATCCGAGCGTCTCGGTCTACCCTTCTCGTGCCAGTCGAACATTAGCACAACGACGTGATTTCTACCCATAATTAGCGCTGTATCCCGCTGAATACAGAGAACTCCCACCGTTCTAGTTTGCGACATGCCGCGTAATAACCGAATATACATCAGGATGCCGCAAGTAATCAACCCCAATAGCTTAGTGGTGGTAATGCATTTTTACTGACGTCTTGCGTTCGTTTGTAAAATTCATTATTAATAGCAGAATAGACATTTTGAATAAAATATTTACTATTATAAAAGCAAACAACTTAAACAACAGAAATAACATACAATTTGCACTGGTAAATTATAGAAATTGTTCAAAATGGTCACCGCTTTCTCTCACGGATAAATTTATTCTTCATAGAAAAGTCTGAAGTCTACTCTATCCAATAATAAAATGTGCATTTATCCGTACCTAATGCGTTTTCACAATTCTGCTCGGGACGCAACAGGCGAGAAATACACAAATTCTTTTAATGTTCCCAAAAGAAAGAAGTCACATTTGTTCATTCGTTGAGCTCTGATGATTGTGGAGGTTACACTTGTGGGCAATTTGGATGCTGGAGGTTTATAAAGTCTTTAGCAGTATTACTAAAATGCTCCATCATGCATAAGTAAACCAATGATCCGGGAGAGTGTTTTGGAGAAATTCTAAATAAATTTTGCCAATTAGTTAATTCGGTAAAATAATGGGACCAATTAAATACCGATCAATAACACCCATCCAAACATTTATTTTAAACTAGTCGATGAGTGATTGAATGAGGGTTTATATCGAAATACCTACTCATTATAGTTATGTAAATTTGGCTGAAACAAGCTTCATCAGTAAACAGAATTTTTTTTTGAAAATGAATGCCCTGATGTAAAATAAACTGACAGAAGTTCACTCGTTTAAACAAATTATTCGGTAACAATTCTCGCACTTTTTGGATGATATGGGTGTAGTAGATTACGTCTGATCACTCGGTGCACAGAAGTTTGCGATATACCAGTTTGTCGAGATAGAATTCTAGTACTAATATGTAGGACATCTTCAATTGTATTCAAAATAAGTTCTTCGTCTTGTGCCCTGATTGCAATAGCACGTTCTCGAGCGTTACTGAAAAACTTGCCTGTTTCTCGATCTCGTCTTTCAACATTGGAAAATGTTTCTCTATGGGGGATTACACGATTTGGAATCTCCGAAATTCCTCAACACTTCTTCTGTAGTTTCCTTCACAGAAACCTAACACTAATAGTATGTCAACTTGTTCGCTAAATGAAGACTTCCCGGCCATTTTCAAAACACAATTTTTTTTCCTGATCGTCAAGTTTAACGTTAGGTTTATGTGGCGAAGATGGACGGTGCGGCTCTTTTTTTTGAGAAAAAAATGTAGAAATTGTGAAACAAAACTTTTCCATCAGTATTATCTTATTTTTGATGTAAAACTAATGTAAGTTTTGAACATATTACAGCTGTATTAATTAGAAACAGAAACCAATAATTGCATTTCTGTCTGACTTGAGGATTAATGTGGCAACGTCGCAATCAGCTGACAGCAAGGAGGGAATACATTTGAAAGACTTGATAAAAACGAAATTGATTTCAAACATATACATTTTTCCTAAATCCCATGTACATTGTTATCAACAATAAATTATCTACAACAGATTATTTTTTGTAATGTTTTTAAAAAACTAAATTAATTAAAAAAGGCTAGGAAGCAGTGATATATTTATTGGAATAAGAAATACAGTTGATACATCTTTTTAATATATTTAATGGTTTATAAAAACATCGCAATCCGTACCCAGCAATATTTAGGGTTACATAAAGTTTTTTTTTACTTGATTAATATAATTAGTAGGTAATACTTGAGATAAAAGCATTTGTACAGAATAACAAAGGAACATAAATATTTCTCAGCAAACTTTATATCTAAAAAATTAGTTATAGTTGCAAAACTTTTGTAACATTACTAAAATAGAGATGAAAAACACGAACAGTGAGTAATAATGTAATTTCTATCACAGAACCTTCAAAATTGCATCCAACATTTTCTTTGACTTGGACGAAAGATGGGCGCGAGTATCATTTCATTTCTTTAGAACTAAATTAACATAATTATTTTCTCGTTGTTTTACCAGTTCACATGATTTACGGATTTAAATAAAGGATACAAATCTTCGCGAGGATAATACGATATACTTATTTGCTATATACAATAATTATATTTTACATAGTTTACACACAATACATTTTTGAACGCGTACGCATCTTTACCCGAATTTGACGCGCAATATCTCCGATGTCCGAGGTCTGTAGGTTCGCAGTGTGTACAACTGCACTCGATTATTAGCGCTGTTGCCACATCTACATAGTGTTTACGCGTTCATTAAATATAATTTAAAACTACTTAAATATGATGTTTCGTTATGTGCATATTGAGTAGATTTCTTTGCAATATAGCTAATGTTTATGGCAAATAATTTCAATAGAATTTAATTTTTTCAAGTTGGTAGCGGGTTTTAGTCCCATAAGAAAAGCATAGGACCCCGCCTGCGATCCTCACTTCCCTCGGACCCCGATATACCTTCTTAAAATTAAATTGACGATAATAATTTAGAAGAGAAGTGCAAAGTTTGAATAACCGTTCATGAGGTATTGGACAATTTAACTTTTTGTTTCAATAGATATTTTAATTGTACAACTTCCTGAAATGTCATCTTGAGAATATTATCTGAAGATACCTATTTGTGGCACCGATTTTATATATTTTTTATTTATTTGTGTATTTTTTGTTATGTTAAGAAATATATGAAATATACACTTGCGCCAAAAAAATCTGTCAGGGGTTGTTTTTATCTAGTTTTGCCTAAATAAAAATCTCACGTTGAAAAAAAGACAAACAAAAAAAATACACTTCTACAAATTAACTTTTCGAAAATCAATTTGTGTTTGTGTTTAAAACTATTTGGTCAAACAAAACTAATTTCATAAAAATTACACACTAATCTTTCTGACGCAGGGACATGTTTTATTAATTTTTTTCACAGAGGACAAAAATACTCAAACAAATAAATAAAGAAAACACATGTTTTTATTTAACTTCTAAAAATTATACAAAAAATTATTGTGTACCCAGTTATGCCTTACTCCCTTATATGCGGTGCGATGTTAAACAAACCATTGTATATGCTTGACAAATCAACATAAACGAATATTTAAACGTGGATTTTTTCCATACGTTCATATTTAACATATCCACGAAACTGACGCGATATGCGTATATCGCGTGCCCCTAAAATTTCCTTTTTGTGACTTGCAAACCCCGCGATCCAATTCGAAATGACGTCCCTACAAAACCGTAAATATTTACCTTAGGAAATCAAGTTGTCGGGCGGCAGGCAAAATTATAAATTAACCCGGCCGACAAATCGGGCCCGCGGCATTTATGAGAACGCAAACAATTAGAGCGAACTTTACGGAAATGTTTATGACGTGCGGCTACGAAAAAAATCGATTACGCTGATACAAATTGTGGAAATCTCTCATAGGACTTTTTTACATATTTGTAGTGGTAGTGGAAAAAGATCATTCTTGTTAAACAACAAACTATTGTTCAAATGTAAAAAAATGTTGTTTTATGTATAACAACATATACAATTACCACCCCATAATCGCGGATTGCCCCGACCACTTTTATTTGACGCAAAAGTGTCCAACCTACACAACGGCACCAAAATCACTCCGATCGCACCACCCCTGCGCTCAGTGGTTGCGACCGGCCATTTGTTACACTTTAAAAGTGTATACCCCCTATCCCTATACACTTCAAATGTTAATATTTTCCGTGTAGAGCAACAGGTGTTACACGAATAAAAAATAGCTCTTTCGATACATTTGCGTAGCTAAATGGAAACTCAAATATTTGATTTCCATTACAATACCGGAGATAATAACAAGGAAACACGTACAGAAATAAATTTCACAACCCTCCCGTGATTTTCACCCTCGCGCCACTATCCCGCCTTTTTCTGCGCCCGTCCTGAATTTTTCAATACAGCCGTAAATAGGAAATCATCCCATTGACGATTTCCAAATCCCGTTCTGCCCCAATTCGTTGCCTTCGGGTGTTTATAGCTTCCGAGACTCCCTGCAAAATTCAGAGGGCCTAGCGAGCCCTTCGCAGGGGTCTAAAGGGAACATATTTCTCTTGTTATACCTGACAAGATCAGGCCCCGAAATTAATTTGACGCGTCTTGCCTTTGAAACCTTATCACCGGGAAGTCAGGGTGTAATATGAGGATTTCGCCAAATTAACGTTACGCAATTGAACGTGAACTGTAATTAAACGATTCGTTTATTAATGACGAGGAAGAAAATGTGATGAATTGCCGTTTGGGTCGGTGGGTGATTAGGCCAAGCAAATAAAATTTTTACTCGAAAAAAGTTCTATCCGCGAGATTATTTCATTTAACAATAATTTTTGTGACATTTTTGTAAATTAAAAAAAATCAGTATAAAAGATACATTTTTTCTGGGGTTCGGGGCTATTCTACGAATTCGTAAATATGCCCATTGTTATTTTTGCGTAGAGCTACTTCAGTTTTAAAAAAAAAGTTTCTACGTTGAATAGAAGCCGACGTATTGCAAAATTTTACAGCGCGTATCAATTTGAACTTTTTCTTTTTCATTTGAACACGGGAAATCGTACTTTACGTCGTAAACTTTATTTTGCGAAAAATTCAAGTCTTAATGTTTATAAACAATTACGCTACGATTAAAAAAATTCTTCTCTTGACTCCTGTTGGTCGTAGAGGGTGCTTTTTTTTAAATTTGTATTTTTTTGCCAGATATCCATTGAATCTATTTTCGGTAAGGTAGCATAAATAACAACAATTTTATTCAAATTGTTTATAAGCGAAAAACGCACGTTTTTTTAATGCACAATTTTAGAATGTTAATGTCAAAAAAACGGTGATATTTTTTAATAGATCGCTTAATTACGTCTTTAAGATTACAATGACGCTTTCAGAATCATGTTTGGTTGAAAATTAACGCCTGTACAGAGGCTTAAAGTTCATAACTTTTTTGAGCCTCCCTTAGAAACAAATTGAATTGTGCGAAAACTATTGCACCTACAGCGCCCACTTTTGGCACACTTTTAAGGTATGACAAAACCCTCAACTTGTCATAGGTTTTATAAAATTTTAACAATAAATGCGATAGTTATAAACAAATTAAAAAATGGGCACTTTTCTTGCTTTTTGCAATAACTTTTTTGTTTATTAATCGATTTTAATTTAACAAGTTCATTTTGTAGATAATTTTATTCCCTACAAGCTGTCTGCGAGTCACTTTTCGCTAAAATTGATGGTTTTCCCTGCGAAGTGAAAAAACTGTTTTCCTCACTTATTTGTTTAAATAGAAAAGTTAGCTAATAAAATTTTTTGACTCACGAGATGAGAGATGTCTTGTATTATGTTTCTTTATACAATTTTACAATAATATCGCGGATAGGAATTTTTTCCAGTTTCTCTTTTATTTTCGCTAGTTTTCCTGGTTAGATGGTTCCTCTTCGTCTAATAATATGCCGATTGTGTTGGACAAATTAGTCCGACTGAACCGCAAGCAGACACATTTACGATTCTTATATTAATCTTAAGATGTCTATTTGTTTAAATGTAAGGTTACCCTAGTGTGCTTTGTTTATACATTTATTTACTTGTTTGAACCATAATTTCATGATGGTTCTAGAATGTTCTTAAATGTTCTTCATTCTATTAGAATGTTATTAGAAACCTAAAGAAATTTCTAGAGACAATAAAAAATTAAGGGGTGATTTCTTGAGCCCTTTTATAAAGCCAAAGCCTTAATTAAAATATGGCATTGATTTAAAATACACCTTGTACAAACGTCCGCGGTAAAACGTAAGAGTTATTTATGTATCTGGAACGCGAAATGGTACTTTTGCGTTCAAGAATGGGAGTTATATATTCATTCGAGAACCCAAAAGCATTTCTCGTTCGAGATGCAAACAATATTTTTCCGAAAGCTGCAATAAAGTCTAAACGCTACACAGATGGCAAATAATTTCAATAGAATTTAATTTTTTCAAGTTGGTTCAGTATTAAATGGTCAAGTCTGTTGAACGTCTACGAAAATCATGATATTATCTCANCCGGCGGGGCCCAGCCAGGACAAAAGGAGGTCCCACAAAGCGCCTACACCGGCCGCATTTGCGGTCGGGGTAGACGACGGATGGGGCCCACCTACGAAGGCTGTCCAGGCCTACACGAGATGAGGCAGGATAAAGAGGGATAATCCCCCTCGATCCCAAATCATTGAGGCCAATTTCTAGCCATGGAATAATGGCAGGGCGCAATAAAGTAGGACGATTGTGCTATATACAACAATTTAATTTATATTTGAAGTCGTTTGAACCGTTATGTTCTAAAACATAAAATTATTTTGCAACTAAGTGACAAGGAAGACACACTTTGCCAACTGAAAGTTTAACGAAAATGTCGACTTTTAATGACAGTTTTCGAAAAAGAAGTTTTTTCAAGGTTAGGTTAGAATTCTGTTATTGTGAAACGTCAAAGTCGTGAAAATTCATATACTATATACAAAAATTGTAGCGAATAAAGGAAATTTGGTATACAACTGTTTTTTTTTTGCGGAAGACGACGTTCGCGTTCAATTTTTCCGTCGCCGCAGCCAGTTGCTCGATTTAGAGAATTGCCGCAAAGCCTTAACCGACCTAATGCGAGCGGTAATTCGCGCTGCTCGACTAGTTTTGAATTTAATTTTCCCCGGTTGCACGCCGCTTTGTCGGAGCGCTCTAATTATAGCCTCTTTTTAATTATGCCTTAATTCGAGTTACTTTCGGATGAACGCGTCAGGCAAATAATCAGGGGAATTTTCGTATTTAATAAAAAACCAACCCAAAACATAACCGAGTAAAGTTAGCAGGTCTCATTTAAAATTTTGTAATTTTCATTTCGTCCGAATTTGCCGTGAAAATTACTTTTTCGCATATTTTTTTTAATCAAGATATCGTCGCTCACAAAGAGAACTTTCATAATGAAAAAGATCTCCAAAAAGTGTAACACAATATGTATTTGTGTTGAATTTTATTTTTTTTTTTCATAATCGGCCTTTTTCTTTGTAGTTGTACCTAAAAGAGTAAATATTGGATATTAAAATTTTTCTCAAATACTCAAACTAGGACGATAATATAAACTGTTAATAAAAATATAATAAATTGTGGACTATCATCATAGATCAGGTTCTTCTGAATAGGAGAAACAAACAAAGACAACATCTTGAATTTTCAAGAACATAACTATTACCTAGTAGGTAATATTATTTAATTTTACGTTTATGATAATATAATTATACCACACCAATGATCCTAGTTAAAATTAAATAATTTTCATAAATAATTTATAGGTACCTAATGAAATTAAAATTTCATCTAACCGATTTCTTCTTAAGATTTTATAATAAAGAATATATGTTAATTCTAAATAAAATTAAGATGTATTATTATTTGTACATCCGCAACCGCCTATGAAAATAATCCAATAAAAAATTACTTTAAGTAACTTGCCCTTTTTTTTGAATACACATGTATTGTAATTTTTGTTCCTGAAACAAAGAGGCTCATATTTACTTCCAAAAACTTGAACTTCTGAGACAGATCATTTTTTCTTGTAGTAGTAGACAATTATGTGTAAATATTTATTCAAAAAGAGTAATAAAATCTGCGCTAATACTCTCAGGTAAATTGCTTAGAAAAAGTATAAAAACTGTCGCCACTATCAACCATTTCAGTACCTACTATAATTTAAAAAAATATTCAAGAAATATGTCTATTTTAGCAAAAAAAATAGGTATTACTATTATTTATGTTCAGTATCTACTTATTATGCCATGAAAGAATTGAAAATCGCGTATTTCAAAATATTAAAGTATATATGCTTGGATATGATCAATTATTAACTGGTCTTCGTGGCGCAATGTGTTAGGCGTTGTCTTGCCAACCCTGAGGATGACGGTTCAATCCCCGTTGAGGAGTACTTTTTTTCATTTAATATTTATGTCAAATAAGGTGAATATAATATGAACAGACCAAAATGCAAATAATTTGATATAATTTCCAAGTTAGGAGAAATTTTAAACACTGTTGCAATTATAAATAGGGATAATGCACTGTTGCCAATTAGGATGTTCAACTTAGGTATTATTTGAATCATCCTTTCAATTTGTTACATTTATTTTAGTTTTCAGGTGGTTTGGTATACGGCCATGAAGTCGCAATTTTGAAATCGTTTTTTTTATATTTTAAAACTCCTTATGCGATTTTGCTCAAAGTTGACACCGCTCTATAATAAACAATAAACCCCATATCGAAATTATGATTAATATCAATCCATTGGCGTAGAACTTGGGTTTTTTAGTAATTACATGTTTCATAATTCTACGGCAATGGAAGAAAAGAACTTTAAGTATAAAATTTAAATTAAATAAATTATTTTCCACAAAAAAAGGTACTCTTGATGAGACTCGATTACTCTCATGGTTTATTCGAAATTTGTAATTTTAATCAATGGCAGCAATTTGGTCACAAAAATTAAATTAGGAAAACATGAATGCAAATAAATAAAGATGTCATAGTAGCTGTTCAAAGTGGCCATCATTTGCACGCATACAAAGATTTACACGAAGAAAATTGAAATGAATTCTTTGTTTTTTTCGTCGCCTTTAAGGGTATTTGTTGCATCTTGAAGACGTAGCTATAGTTGCTCTTCGTTTTCTACCGATGTCATGTAAACCACGGACTTAAAATGACCTCATAAAAAATAATCCAAAGGGTTTAAGTCGAGAGATCAAATTCTACTTTGACACTAACTTCAAAACTTCACCATGTAAGTTTAAAAAAAAACAAATAAAATTTGGGAAAATTTAAATTTTGATTTCTGTTTGTATCTATCGATCTATCATCTCAGAAATAAATACCAAAATTTTAACCATGTATTTCGCTGATTGAAAGCAACAACTTCTGTCATAATTTTTTATCGAAAACTTACTTTAGGCATTTTCGTACAATAGCGAAGATGGTATTTGGACACACTGTCAGTACGAATTATGACACCACTAAATATTTTGAAATTTCCATCAATCCTTTTGGATTTCTAAGAAAAATATAGTCTTTATTTTGATCGAATCGAAAATATTTTTAAAACGGATTGTTCCACACAAAAAATTATACGAATTTCTTGTTGTAAATGTTATTTCAAATACAGTGTAAATGTTAGTGCCCAGAAAATTCAGTGGTATAGTCATTTGTTTCTTGCTATCCCTCAGAAGAAACTATTAACATTTCTACTTTATTTACTATATTTTATTTAAACTTTTAGTTATTACCTATATTATAATTAAAATTTGCTTTTCCAACAAAGAGTTTTTTGTGAAACAAGCAGTTTCGACTTGTTTTTTATTCGATTGTACTGCAAAAAATTAAGGTATAAATTTTAAGCAAAATTTCCATTTTGTATACATTTTTAGTTTTTTTTTTACTGAAAAAAACACCTGTTATTGGAAATTTTATAATTTAAATAAATAGTACATAAAGTTGATGTAAATTTAGTATGAAAATTTACAGAAACAAAGTATATACATATTTTTAAAAACTATAAGAGCCAAAAATGACAAATTTCGATATGACAAAATTACACAGTTTCCCGCTTACTTTGTGTATCTATAATTTATACGCTATTTTGAACAGATAATTTATTATTAATTGTTCATTGTGTGGTACTAAGAATTTTTAACATTCAACTCAATTTAACGTTAATAATTCGGTTTTGTTCGCATAAATAATTTCGTTATAATCCAAATTATGGTCGAACTAGTTCATGCGTTAGTAATTTTCATCAATTGAATTTTCCGACATTTCGATTAAGTGACTTACAATAAAACTATTTGCGTTAATTTTTAATGCCATTCACAAATAATGTATTTAACTTGGGTGAATACAATATGATACCTGCACTACAAAAATATTAAGATAGTATATTTCTAGAATCTTGTATAGAAAGTTTATCTTTGTCTATGTTTTATATATTTTCTACTATTTCTCTTTTACTTTCCGATATATACCTATAATCCTTTAACATCTCCCACAAAAAAATACGTCTTTTTTCTCATATTTTGTAGGTGTTACTTTATTATGACTTCATACACATTTTAATAACAAAATTATACCTTAAAATACCACGAAGTTAGATGGTTTTTGAAAAGCAACGCAATATCGAGTAGTTTTGGTTTTATAAAAATCATTAAGTATTTTGTGGGCCAAGTGAAGATTTCCAAGTCCCTTTTATACGTCTATGATTAGACTGAAAACTAAAAAAAAAATTAGATGTAACTATTTATTAGTCAGCCAGTCACCATGTCTGTGTAAACCACTCTAGCTGACGTCATAGTTCAGACTACGGCCTTGTATTACAGGTGATGTTGATTACGCCAACTTTTATCCAAAAAATTATGAGTTGTGAGCTTTTTTCAAATTAAATTTTCCAAGGATTAATCGAAGACCCATAGAATTTGAAAATATAACTCTAATAAACTAAGTTTTATTTATAATTCATCAGAAACACAAGAAATAAATTGCCGAAGTAAAAGTAATAATGTTTGTACTGAAATCTCGTTGTTTAGAGTCAAATTTGTCTTCTTAAGAGGCCGTTTCGTCTATAAACCCCGATAAAAAAAAATTTAACGTACCATTAGAGATGACGATGGTCGATGTAAGGATACAAAAGGAAAAACACTAAATCGACTCGCAGAAATTCCTTTCAGGATTCCCAGACAGAAGAGAAATGGGGAACACAAAGGTAAGTCTCGCATCAACAAAGAAGCTTGTTTTCCCGTGCCCTAATGCGTTTAAAATTTAATTCGGAACTGATGAGTTTCGTACATTGAAAAATGGAAAAGTTACCCTGCTGAAAAATAAACGCTATTAGTCCTGGCAATTTCCACGAAATTGTTATAAAGTTTATTTCTTGCTATTCGGGACGCTAGATGAGGCGATTTTTCCCAACTATACGGTTAAGAAAATAAAGGAAAAAGGCGGTGTAAGACAAAGGAAAGATTTTGCAATTTATCTGTGGACTGTCTGAGAGTCGAAAGTTTATTAAATTATCGTCGGTCTCGCTTCTAACATGAAATAAATTTGAAAAAAATATCTATTTATGATATACGTGTTAAAAGTAAGATTTTATTTTGTGAGTGAAGATGATTAAAAAACGAGCGTAGCGAGTTTTTTAACTTCACGAACAAAATAAAATCACTTTTAACACGTATAGCATACACTATTACACTATGTTAAAAAACAATTTATTTCTACATTATGTGCATAATGAGCACGAAATATCTGTGAATGATGTCTTAGAAATGTGCAGTTCTTTAACTACAGTATCTGTCAGAAATCTTTAGAAGTAAGAAATGGTGAGTGTTGGGAAAACGAAGATTTACGAAGAAATGACGATTTGAAAAATAGTTTACATCTATTTTGACCTATATCGAGCCTGGTTCAGTGATTGTCATAAATAATGATCCTTACTATGGTCGACGAATAGAAGAATAGTTATAACAGAAACACTTATTATACTTTAGTCGACAGCAGTAATAGCGTTAGTTAGATTATAGCTTTTAATGATTGTTTCTATGTTTGTTTGTATCTTTACCTGTAGTACATCTCACAAAAACATTTACACATGTGGCATTCAATGTTTAAACATACTTTAGTATAAATAAAAAAAGTACTTACCTACCTGTTGAATATATAAACGCGAATGCAAATTTGTGAGGATAATCTAGTTTTTTACCAAAATCAACATATCTGTTTCTGGTACCTACTATCTTTAACAATTTTTGGAACCCTCTAAATTGATACGCCCATGGAATCGCGCTCCGCGTCGCACGGATTTACATGTTGATAATGAGTTATTGTCTATTATTTTCGTACTGGGGTATAATTTGGGAAAGCAGCAGACCTTCACGCATTAACTGTAACGCTAAGTTTGCGACAAAAACATGAGAACTCTTAGTATAATGCCCCCAGCATTGGTTGTGTCTCCAACCGCGTCAAGGACAAGGCAAATCGCTAACTCCTTTGTTGTGGCTTAATCGGGCGCTTCGCGAGTAATTCTGCCATTGTTAAACAGGCCACATCAGAAGGGGGGGTCTTGGTTAATACTTCCCTTCCTACAAGGCGCTTGTCTTTAATTTAAACACGGTCCCATCAGAGAAGTCGATGAGTCTTAGTCCACATTTATGGTATGACGTACGTTGACAAATTGGATTTTTGAATTGGACGTAGGAAAATTGATTTACATAAACTTTTTACATATTTACACAGCTTATTATACACAAAAAAATGTAATGAACTGCGTTGGGTAGAATGACACGTTTCAGTGTACATTTTGTACTTTAAACATGTATTACTCGTGTGTGTTTTTTCTTTCCCGTTTTTTTTTTTTATGAGCGTTGACTGAAGTGCTATCCTTGATAGATACATCACAAGTGAAGTGGCTGCTCGGCTGCGAAGAGCTCCGCAAACAACGATCCTGATTCCCACATTGTGTCGGTAGCGAGAATCCAGGCAGGTAGTATCGATGAACCGCCCGCTATCAATCATAGTGAAATATTTATGAAGAGGTAGGGTTCGCTTATAGAAACCGCATATTTCAGCCGGCTGACGGCCGACGGGAGGGTAACAAATTCATATTTTCTAAACTCGAGGTTTAGGCGAAAATAAATCACTCCCAGGTTTCATTGTTCGTATTGTTTTCCGCTTTTCGACTGACTTTAGCGGGGGTTTACACACTGGAGTTTGCGACATATTTAAATTCGATTATCGCAATTTTTTTATTTGACATATTGACCGGACAAGGTGTTATTGAAAACGACACCTTTTTTTGAAATCTAAGAAGATAGTCCAGGCGGTATCTGTTCTAAAAAAGGTATACTTGGGTAAAAAACGTGGGCTTAATTGTTATTGTAAAAAAAGTATAAAAAAAATTCACTTTTTTCTTGGATTTCTCGTCGACAACGTAGCAACTATTTATTTTAGACAAAAATGGAAGAGGAAAAAAGTTTTGTAATTAAATTTTGATCAAAACAGAGTTAGTTGCAATTCGAAAAAATAATTATTGTTATTGCAAAAATCGGAAAAATCATTTAAAATACATATTGCAAAAAATGCTAGTTTGTCAATTTTTTTTCAGACATTTGAATAATACCTAGGATCTTCATACTTTTCGCAATTAAACTTCTTGGTGCATAGAATCATCACACCAAATTTCATCCAATTCGGTTCGATAGTTTTTACATAATACCTAATTGTTTAATTTTTTTTTTTAATTAAAAAATTTTCACAATCAAATTTCTAAAAATCTAAAACCTTTGATTACTTGACCACAAAAAAAAGAACTCTCAAGCTTTAAAATGGTTTTTGATAAATTCAAATCGGGCTATTAGGTGAGCTGTGGTGATTGTTTAAACATTTTCGCAATTTTCACGCTTATAAACATTTGCAATAATTTAATGTTTTTTATTTTTTTTTATTTTAAAATATGGTTTGAAAGTACTCGGAAAGACGAGTATTTAAAAAAAAACCTGATGATCCGCCCATTATTTTCGGAGTTGTAGCCCATTAAAGTTAACCTTTATTTACAGCAAAACTATAAGGGTATAAGGGCTGTTTTTTGGACTAATAGGTTTGTCATTCCGAGTACTTTCCAGATATAAATTTTCAAAATTTGCAATTACGGGCGTCCCATTTAAAATGTCACTCAAAAATATTCAAGACCGCGTGAAATCAATGAAATATCAGTGGTGGGGGGAGCAAACACACAGCTACTGCGATCTGAATTCTCGCGTTCAAAACTGCGACGTTCGGAAAAATTTCATTTATCTCAGCTTCTAATGGACCAATTTCGATGATTTTTTTTTAAATCGATGTCTCGCAACTTAAAAAATTCAATTATCATATTTTCAACTACCTTTTATTATTAATTATTTGACTTTTGATATGCCGATAAACAGTTACTTTAAAAAATGATTAATTTATTATGTTTATTTATTTACTATGTTAATATTCACGACCAAAATTTTTGCATGTTGCACCAGGTAATACTAGTAAGTTTGTTTAAATATTATAAAATTGTTTAAACAATAATTATTTAAATAAACAACTGAAAATTGGTATTAATTTTTAGTTGTACGATAAATTTCTAAAAATCTTTAAAAAAAATAAATTGTGAATAATTATAATTTTAATTTTTTCGTTTATTTTTAAAATATTTATCTAAAATTTATTTTTTATTTATATAAAAAAGTATAAGAATCTTTTGGATACTTAAATAAACAGTACACACTTATCATGATTTTTCAAATTTTAAACTATTTATTTCAATTTTTATTTACATTTAATCTAATCTAATTTTTTTACTAGTTGGTGATTTTTCACATGCCTCATCAGTATTAACACAATCTATTTCGTCGTCGATTTCCTTGTCCTGCAACTGCAAAATATCATTTTCTAACGACTGAAATCTGATTGTCGAGTTTGCACTTTCTTCTGACATGTCTTCTTCAAAATCAATTTCGAACTCGTCTACTTCCACTGTTTTGTAAGCATTTTTACACATTTGCCTTTGGCAATGGGTGCAATACTCAGAGCATTTTTGAACTCGATAATTCAGATCGGAGTAGCTGTGTGTTTGCTCCCCCCACCACTGATATTTCATTGATTTCATGCGGTCTTGAATATCTTTGAGTGACATTTTAAATGGGACGCCCGTGATTGTAAATTTTGAAAATTTATATCTGGAAAGTACTCGGAATAACAAACCTATTACATAGTTCAAAAAACAGCCCTTATACCCTTATAGTTTTGATGTAAATAAGGGTTAACTTTAACGGGCTACAACTCCGAAAATAATGGGCGGATTATCAGGTTTCTTTTTAAATACTCGTCTCTCTGAGTACTTTTAAACCATATTTTAAAATTAAAAAAAAAATTGAAAAAACATTAAATTATTGCAATTGTTTATAAGCGTGAAAATTGCGAAAATGTTTAAACAACCACCAAGACTCACCTAATCGTCCGATTTGAATTTTTCAAAAACCATCTTAAAGCTTGAGAGCTCTTCTTTTTGTGGTGAAATTTTCAAGTATTCAAAGGCTTTAGATTTTTAGAAATTTAATTTTGAAAATTTTTTAATTTAAAAAAAAATTAAACAATTAGGTAGGTATTATATAAAAACTATCTAATCGAATTGGATGAAATTTGGTGTGATGATTCTATGCACTAATAAGTTTAACTGGGAAAAGTATGAAGATCCTAGGTATTATTTAAGTGTCTGAAACAAATTGACAAACAAACTAGCATTTTTTGCAATTTTTTAAATGATTTTTCCGATTTTTGCAATAACAATAATTATTTTTTTGAATTGCAACTAACTCTGTCTTGATCAAAATATAATTACAAAACTTTTTTCCTCTTCCATTTTTGTCTAAAATAAATGTTGCTAAGTTGCCGACGAGAAATCCAAGAAGATTTTTTTGCTATTTGTTTATACTTTTTTTGCAATAACAATTAAGCCCACGTTTTTTTTTATTTGCATAGAAATATTTTCATTTCTGATGTTATTTAGAAGCCGTTGAAGCAAAAATCTCCGATCATATGCGTTTATCAAGGGTTTTACCCAACCCCAAAAGATACAGTGTAGGAATGTACCGATGATCTATCAGAAGTTACGTGAGAGCGATAAAGTGAGCCATAGAAATCCATGTGATAGACAAGGATGGGTATAGTGAAGGCGTCTAATAGTCACCGCCCTTTTCGCCCTTCCACAAATAAGAAGTGGATCTTATTTGTGGAAGGGCGAAATGGGCGTTGACTATTAGACCATATTTTGCCACTCTGTATTTTTTGAGAGGGAAGAAATCGATTTATTAAAAATTATAGAAAAAAACTTTCATGTGTATGAAATCGGGAAATCATTTTATTAGTAATTTTATGCAAATCTGTATGATTACGTATACGAACGAGTTTTCATACTAATTTGCATCCAATATAACCCCTAAAAGGATAATCAGGTCCTGATTTAGGTCCGATTTTATTAGTCATTTATTCGTGTCAGATTTTACGAATGAATAAGTCCATCCATTCATAAAAGTATACCATAACAGCTGCAAAAAAAAACTTTTTCTCTCTATTTACGCCCCGAAAAAATTAAGAGCGACACAAAATCGAACTCGCCCGTAAATTTAATTTCTTTTTTGCGGGCCCGGTTCTCCCATTTGGCGAATAAATAACGGAGTGACAGGGATGGGCCGGGGGACGCGTCCCTTTTCGAAAAAGGCCACGTTCCGATACAGAACCCCGTAACTCGGTTTCCGGCTTAATCGACGGAATTTTTTTCTTCCCGCCGGCTTTTTTTTTGCCACGTAGTCTCGCGGAAGTCGTCCTGCATACTAAAACAGTTTTTTTTATTGCTTATGACAGGCGCAGAATATCTATATATGGAAGTGGATAGATACCTACTCAAGAGTGTGGCGAATGGGTCGATTTCTAAAAATAGAGGCGTAATTTTTAATCAAAATTTTTATATTCATTTAATTTACTGAAAAAAAAAACAACTTTATTTGGAATTTTATCCATTTAAATGAATAATAATTTAGTGCTGCCCAGAGCTGGGAAAGATCCTTATAAAAAGGATCTCGATCAAAGATATTAGATCTTTTTTGAAAAGTATCTATAGATCATTTTAAAAAAGATCATTTGACATTAGAAAGATCTCAGATACAAGATACTTTTATAAAAGATCTTTTTACAAAGATCAGTATCTTAGATCATTAAATATGATCTAAGATCAAAAAAATATCCTAGATCGTTGGAGGAGATCTAAGATTAAAAAAAGTAGGTAACTTCTCAGATCATTTAGAAAACAAAAGATCTTAAGATCCAATAAATTGGGCCATTTTCAGTTATTGGAATTTATGTTAGACAAAATATTTATTTTAATAGAACACATGCTGGCAAATAAATTTTTAATGGAACTACCTAACTAATTGTTGGAATATCACTGCATTAGATAGTGAAATGAAACTATAGTAAAATATTTAACATTTACTAGTATTCTTTACACTTAATTTACACATTATTCTTATCTACATAATGAATTTGCCTTAAGTAGAACTAAATTTTCAAAATTTTTATCGGAAAGTGTACTTCGCCTGGGGGCATTAATAAAAGTAGCAAACGAGAACATTCTTTCAACTGGTGCTGATGATGCCAATGGAGTATTAAATTTACAAAAAGTTGCTTAATATAGGGATATTTGTTTAGCATTTGAAGATCAGTGGTAGGATCTTGTAAGTACTGCAGCAATTGTAGTTCTATTAATCTTTCTGGTTGAATTGTGGATGAAGTTGACTCAGAGTTTAGGGCGAACTGATTGTGAACAGGATTATTATCAACATCATCAAACTCGAAAAATCCAATTTCGCGGTTTTCATTTTGAATAATTGGCCCAATTTCATCTGAGAGGTTATATTTTGTTGAATAGGATGCTTCTTTGATTAGAAGACTTTGAATATGAAATATTTCCAAATTTCTTGTCCCTTTATACAAAAACATCCAACGTGTTTTAAATTTTGGGTGTGTAATAGCTGCTATTAAAGCATCGTTTGTCTTTGGTGTCAAATTTATATAGTCTGAGAATCTTTCTTTTAAAGAATTTATCATGTGATCTAAAACACCCTTCATGTATTTGAAATCCTGAGATTTTAATTTTTCCAGTTTAAATTGAAGATTAAGTAATGAGGGAATAACGTACCCGAAAAATATATTAACTTCACCTTGTAATATATCTAATGTTTTTGCTAAAGGTTCTAAAATGTCCAAATATTCTTGTAAATATACAAATTCAGTGTCTTTTAGGGCTTGACTTTTCAAATCTAACTTCCACTAACTTCTTCTAACTTCTAATTAGAGTAAAGGGAGGTTTTCTTTACACTTAATAAGTTGTGATATCGCATCATACATTGAATTCCATCGCGTAATTCCAGGATAACTTAAAGTATGGCCTAAAGTTTCCTTAATAATTTCAGCTGATTTTGGACGATTTGCTTTATTCCACAGCACAGAACATTTATGCATTATATTTGTGTGTCTTGTTCGAAAGGTGTTATTTTGATTTATGTATTTCAGTATATCTGCTGTAGCTATTAAACTAAGTGTGTGACTAGTACATTTAATGTGGTTTGGTAACTGATACAGCCCAAATTCATCTTGTTCAATGGTAGATGGTTGTGCGGGTTGTGCCCCTAAAATTTCGTCGTCCTCATCTGACTCTTCTGACTCGTCGACCAAGTCTTCTCTCGCAGGTGTAGACATTTTAATGCCGAATTCTTTAAAGGCTTTTATGAAATTAGATCCGTTATCAGTAATTGTAGCCACTAATTTATTGTTGTCAAGACCGTAGCTCCGATGGATAACTTCTAGCATTTCTGCTACTCTGTCGTAAGAATGCACTCCTTTAAATCGACGACAAGCTAGTGCAGCAGATTTTCGTTCAAAATTATTAGCTTCAATCCAGTGGGCAGTAACGCCCAAGAAACTTCTAGTCTTGCAAGACCAAATATCAGCAGTAGTGCAAACAAATTCAACATTATCTAAACAATTCTTAATATTGTTTTGCATTGTAACGCAGCTTTCCTTTATTTTAGAAAATGCCGTTTTTCTTGTCATTAAATTTATATTAAAACCATTAAATAACTGAACAAAATTTGGGTTTTCAATAATAGATACTGCTGACATTGTTCCTACAATAAACTTTATTAATCTATAATATAAAAAACGAAACGTTTTTTGTCCCTTGATATTTGTTTCGTAAAACGCAATGTTTTTGAGGAAAATGGAGAATCACGATATGCATTCAATTACATTTTGGCATTTTTGCTCGAAAACATTGCGTTTTACGAAAAAAGTATAAAGAGACAAAAAGTTTCTAAATTTAATGGCTTTCTAGTGGACTGATAATTTTTAAGAAATTTAAATATGCGACCAAATTTTTTTGGCTCCAAAGACGAGGAGGCCAACGAAAAATTGTCTTAAGGGGTTCCCCGCCAAAAAACGTTACACCATCAGATTCCACGTGTCATAAAACCCCTGTGTACCAAATTTAGTGATTCTTGTACAACAGGGTTCTGAGATATAAAAAGAAGATTATTCTTAGGGGCGGACTTCAGGGGGCTGTAACTCCGAAAGAGGGGACCACTTGGCAAAAATAAAAAATACGGGTCCCCTAAATTTGTCCTAAGAGCCGGTAATATTCCAGTTCATTAGCAAGAATTTTTGTGCATTAAGCTACATTTTGCCTAAGGTGAATAAACTGCTTTCAAAACTTTTTAAAAATGCTGTAGAGAAATCCATATAGTTAAATATTAATAAATCAAATCAAGTATAGGAGTAGATAGGTATACATGATTTCGTTTAAGCTCCAAAAAAAAACTGTGAGGTGAATTATTTTTGAAAAAATAGTGGAGGCATAATTCATAATATAACGTTGCATTTTCGAAGTACAAGCTGGTAAAGTTGAGAGAGGGTTTTCTTAATCTCTAAACCAGCTAAAGACAAAAATGTCAAAATTTGTAGACCAATAAATATCGTGTTTCATGAAAAAACGTGAAATCCTGTATACAAAGTGAACCATAAGTTTGATTAAAAAATACCTTTGACAAATGTCAATGACGTAGGTACTTTAATTTTCAACATCTACTTTGTTTTTAGAGATACGGCATTGTCGGCGGTTTTATTTAATGAACCACCCTATTTATTTTTAGAAAGACAGATTTTCACCTGCTACATACAATGACATGGGTGGGTCTCCAATTTATTGTTTTTTAAATGTTGAATAAAACAATAAAATAAACAGTTGGCTGTTTACATTTTTTGTCACGGCTACCTGAAAAAGTAATCGGGTTTGCTATCGTTTTTGCAAATTTTCTTTAAAAGAAATCAATTTTTAATTGTTGTGAAAAAGTTTCATGAAACGGGAAGTGTTAAAATCTTCCAAAATCAGCTACAAATGAATATAAGTCACTAGATATTCTTCTCAATCTACAAGAAGAACCAAAAGCTTCAGTGTCTCAAGTAGCTATACAGGGTGTATCTAAATAACACCGAAAAAATTCAAGGGGCGATTCTCCGATGAAAATTAATAGGGGTCTTTGGTATAAAATTTTTTGAAAAACCCTCCCCTGAAAAGTTACGCCCCTCCTAAAATTACAAAAAAAAATTGTTTTTCTTTTTTATCTTCCACGTACATCAAGCTAAAGAAACCAAACTTGGTGAACATTATCTGTCAATAAAACTACACTTTTTGAATTTTTTTCAACCCTGAACTATTTTTGTAAGGGGTTGAAATAATCAACCCCTATGACATTTTTTCTTATAATTTTTTTTTCGATAAAATTTTTTCCTTTTAAAAAATATGTCTAAAAAACCCCATTCATTTACTAACTTTTTGATCTCTTCAAGTTTCTTCGAAAAGTTAAGGATTTATGACAAAAAAAAATAAATGTATTGTAATGTATTTTTAAAAAGATGAGCTGTTTAACGCGAGTGTATTTTGCCGAAAGATCTAGTGGCCTGTTCTTTACAATGGAATCCGTAGAAACAAATGTCAATGTCATTTATTGTCATATTAAATAACATTTTATTAAAAAACACTCAACCAAATAGTTGACCTATGATTCTACTAGGCTAAGAAGTTTGGAACTTAGACTAAAAGTGAACAAATGATGAATAATGTTATAACAGTAACAAAAAATAAAAATCTGTCGGATATTGACAATACAATCTACAAAAAATGTTGAAAATGATTGCCTTCAGCTTCAATACAAGCATCTACTCTTGTTCTCATAGAATTGCGTATGCGTTCAAATATTCCTGGTGAATTTTTTATCGTTTCACACCCTGCTACAATGCGGTTTCGCAAATCATTGATATCTTCAACTGGCCTTGAGTAGATCAAAGATTTCAGATATCCCCATATGCAAAAATCCAAAGGATTAAGGTCAGGGGAGCGGGCTGGCCAATTTACATATCCTCCTCGACCTATCCATCGATTGGCATACACCTCATCCAAGTGACGTCTTGCACGTATACTAAAGTGGGCTGGTGCACCGTCGTGCATAAACCATAAACGTTGCCTAATTTGAATGGGAACTTCTTCAAGAATAATAGGTAATTCTTCGAGAAGATGACAATATGAGTCACCATCTAATCGTCGTGGAAGAAAATAGGGACCAATTAAATGATCGTCGATAATTCCGAGCCACACATTTAATGAAAATTGATACTGATGATTTCCTTCAAAAAAGTCATGAGGATTTTCCTCAGCCCAAATATGATTGTTACGAAAATTTCTAATACAGTCTCTTGAGAAATTCGCCTCGTCAGTAAATAAAATATTTCTTAAGAACTGCGGCGCTTGGCCGATCATATTAATAAGCCATTGACAAAAAACCACACGTGGTAAAAAATCTCGAATCAGTAACGACTGCACCCGTTGGAGATGATAGGGATATAACTGTTGTTCTTTTAAAATTCTAAAAACTACCGAATGGCTTACATTTAGGACACGAGCTATTTTCCTGGTACTAGTTTCTGGGGATTCCTCAATTAAATTAAGTACGGCTTCATCGACAGCTTCAGTTCTAACTTCTCGGCTACGGCCACAGTCATGACTTCTCTTTTCAAATTTTCCAAGTTCCCGCAAGCGTTGGTGAATATTTGTGAACGTAGTATGGTGGGGTAATCTACGCTCTGGGTACTGTTCAGCATAAAGTCTTTGCGCTTCCAATGCATTACCGTTAGCATACCCATATGTAAAATGCATATCTGCCATTTCTAAATTCGAATAGTTAACCATATTTTCGGTTTATTAACTAATATTTTCTACACAAAATCATGAAACTTGTGAAATAGTAAGAAACAGTAACAATAAATGACATTGACATTTGTTTCTACGGATTCCATTGTAAAGAACAGGCCACTAGATCTTTCGGCAAAATACACTCGCGTTAAACAGCTCATCTTTTTAAAAATACATTACAATACATTTTTTTTTTTTTGTCATAAATCCTTAACTTTTCGAAGAAACTTGAAGAGATCAAAAAGTTAGTAAATGAATGGGGTTTTTTAGACATATTTTTTAAAAGGAAAAAATTTTATCGAAAAAAAAATTATAAGAAAAAATGTCATAGGGGTTGATTATTTCAACCCCTTACAAAAATAGTTCAGGGTTGAAAAAAATTCAAAAAGTGTAGTTTTATTGACAGATAATGTTCACCAAGTTTGGTTTCTTTAGCTTGATGTACATGGAAGATAAAAAAGAAAAACAATTTTTTTTTGTAATTTTAGGAGGGGCGTAACTTTTCAGGGAAGGGTTTTTTCAAAAAATTTTATACCAAAGACCCCTATTAATTTTCATCGGAGAATCGCCCCTTGAATTTTTTCGGTGTTATTTAGATACACCCTGTATATCACAATATTAGCGAGAGATCAGTAAGGAGGATATTGTCCAAAAATGAATTTCATCCGTATACAGTATATTTAGTACAAGAATTAAATGAGGATGACCCTAATAGAAGGATGCAATTTTGTGAGTGAATGATGAACAACATTGAGAATAATGGAAACTTGACTTGCGTCGGTACCTAAATAATGTATTTCCACAGAGACGGATAGGGCGAAGAGGACATATTGAATGGCCACCGCGATCGCCAGATTTAAATCGGTTAGACTATTTCCTTTGGAGTCATCTAAAATATGTTGTCTACAAGACCAAACCTGAGTCGTTAAAAGAGTTGGAAGATCTAATTAGGATGACCGTTCAAGAAATATCACAGCACTCTATTCAAAATTCCTTAAGAAGAGCCTTCGTTGATCGTTTAGGATATTGTCAGATTGCCGAAGGTCGCCAGTTTGAAGATTAATTCTTATTTTGCAGTAACAAATTTCAGTTTCATGAAACTAAATTTTTACTCTTCATTGTTTTATTCACCATTTAAAAAACAGTAAATCGCAGACCTACCGAACCCTATATCATTATAATCGGTGAAAACCTGTCTTTCTAAAAATGTTAAAAGAAACAGTAGATATTGAAAGTTAAAGTACGTCATTGAAAAGAATAAAAATACTATAAACATTTTTGTTAAAGGTATTTTATAATCAACTTAGGGTTGACCCTGTACACAGGTGCTCAACCCTGTATAGTGGAGGCTGCTCGTCTTGTGGCGTCAGCGCTTATAGCAGCAGAATAGACCAGTGCAAAACAAATAGATTAAAATAAAGTGAATATACAGAAAAGTGTTCGGTGTAAATTAATTCAAAACAATATACAAACGTATCAAATTAAAACCACGAATGATACGTACGAAATGTAAACGCATTTACGCTATTCGAATGCAAATTGACAATAATACTTTATATATGAGTTATGACAACAGAGTGATAGACGGACAAAAGATAAATGGTCAATATTTATGTTAGTTTTCAGTTTATCGATCTATTAAAAGGGTTTTTTATAGGTAGGTTTTTGTTCTTACTGGAATTGAAATAGAATTTCGTGTGGTGCAAGTGTACCTATAACCTTACAAAGTTATTGATTTCCAGTGTTTAGTGTCGGTAAGACGTGTCTGTCATCATTATTATTGTCAATTTTATATGATATTAAAAAAAAAACATGCATATATACGATTCAAGAAAGAGTTTCAGTGTGAGACATGTTTAGACAGCAATGGAAGAAATTTTGAGCATTTATGCTGTAAAAATAAGTTGAGTAAACAAATTATTTACTTATTTTGATATATTCCATTTATATCTATTATTATTAGGTACTACTGTTATCTACTTGTTACCATTAAATAAATAATTTTATTTAAAAGAGTTACATTGTTAATAATGTTGTTTCTTCTTGCCTTTCTCTTAAATTGTGAAATTTTACAACAATGCATGTCACTTGGGAGCTAAGCTACTCTCAAGTGTATTTTTTATCCCAACAGAACTGTCGTCAGAAACAAAATATCGGTCTGCCGTTTCTCAACCGTATTTTTTTTTATTAAGCTCGTTCGACGTCGCGAGCCTAATTCCTAAAGAACACTAAGCCCCCGTGTAAAACGACTTCTCGTACAATAGCGCCTTCCTCCTCAGTCGCGTTAATCCTAATTTAACGACCTGGCGTCTGTTTCGCTCCGACCACCGCGGCCATATTTCACTCGCCGCGTCTCGTCTTTCATTATCCGTAGCGTGGCGGTTCCCCCGGAGGTTTCGACGGCCCAGTCGGCCGATAAGGGCCCCGGGGGCATTTATAAAATCGAAGGAGCTGGCAAGAAATGTAATTGATATGTCTCTGCGGTCGTTATCTTCTCTCTATTTGGGGCGGGTTGTTTGAACGCTCTCGATACGCCTAATAGTCCTGGGAGGCCTTGTTTACTCCTCCAGGAGGATGCGTGGATCTTTACGACCTTGTGAAATATGGACTGAAAAATACACGGTGTGGCTTTGAACAAGGGCCGAATTTATATAGACGCTACCTTTGACCTTTAGAGAAACATATTAAGTTTGTTTTCTCAAATTCTGTCGTGAACTCTGAATTGTTTTTAACCTTTTTTTAGAAATTTTCATATCCCGCCGCTAGTGTGACCTCAAACAACGGCGCGCTTTAGTCGAGAAATTGGAAATTGGGCTATGCATTGTTGTCAAATCTCACATTTAAAGGAAAGGTTGTTAAAACACAAATGCCCATACTACACTTTGGTGCGTTATTTTTTTTTAATGGGAACCCTGTTATCCCACATAGACGAAAATTTAGTTATTAAACTATAAACTATGAAACAGTACCTAACTATTAATCTAATAGAAAACTTGGACAATAATAAATAAATACACTATAATACTATACTGTGATAATGTAATCGTGTAGAATATGATATATGTCTATTAGCATAGGCGTGTACAACTAAACTTGTACACATGACTTATCCAATATCATTTGTTTATCTAAATGGACTAAATAAATTATTATTATTATGATTAAATAATGATAAATGAAATACATATATGAAAATAAGTATATAATCTGTTTACTTACCTGATTTTTACAGCACATGACATACTTGAAATCTTGTGATAAATTTATGAGGATTCTCTTCCACGGGTTTTCAGAGGATGAAATTTTAACAGAACATCAGCAGCGAAAACAAGAATTCAGGTGTCGTTTAAACAACTAATTATAACGACTATTTAATTAAAAATAAAATAGTTTCAGATTCGTATTCTCGGGAACATGATAGATAGATAGATATTTATTTGACCACTGTTTACATACATTCGTACACATGTGGTATGTCAATTTTCAGTTTAAGTTTGAACTGTAAAACAGTTGGTATTATTATAAAAAAAGTGCAATGTATAAATCCTATACACAGCATTAAAACAATTGTAACAAAAATCACACAGAACATAAAATTATCATGTATCATCACTTCTTACATTAGACCATGCAAACTAAATTTTTACTCGAAAAAAGTCCTATCCGCGAGATTATTGTAAAATTAACATAATACAAGACATCTCTCATCTCGTGAGTCAAAAACTTTTATTAGATAACTTTTCTATTTAAACAAATAAGTGAGGAAAACAGTTTTTTCACTTTGTAGGGAAAACCATCAATTTTAGCGAAAAGTGACTTGTTACATTAAAATCGGTTAATAAACAAAAAAGTTATTGCAAAAAACCAAGAAAAGTGCCCATTTTTTAATTTGTTTATAACAATTCTATTTGTTTATAACGGAGGCTCTAAAAGTTATGAACTTTAAGCCTCTGTACAGGCGTTAATTTTCAACCAAACATGATTCTGAAAGCATCATTGTAATCTTAAAGACGTATTAAAAAATATCACCGTTTTTTTGACCTACGACCAACAGGAGCCAAGATAAGAATTTAAAAAAAAAATCGTAGTGCAATTGTTTATAAATATTAAGACTTGAATTTTTCGCAAAATACAGTTTACGACGTAAACTACGATTTCCCGTGAATTGCATTGAAAAATGTGTAAAAAGTTCAAATTGATGCGCGCTGTAAATTTTGCAATATCTCGGCTTCTATTCATCGACGAAAAAATAACAATGGGCATATTTACGAATTCGTAGAATAGCCCTGAACCCCAGAAAAAATGCATCTTTTATAATTAATTTTTTTAATTNTTAATTTTCCTGGTGTACATGTATAACTATAAAAAAGTGACCCTCACTTATCGTGACACTCTGTTAATGACGAACTTACTTACTTTAAAATCCTCGAATAATAATTTAAGCGACATTATTTTAACTCGACGTAATAGTATTCACGATCTCTGTGGCACCCCGTTTACATTCATTACAAATATCGAATCCCCACGCAAAATCCTAAGATTTCTTGTAAAATTAAATTATTCGTTTCTGTAACGTGAAATAAAAGAGTGACTATCTTATCAAATAGATTTTTGAAGCCTCCACCGTCATTTTCAGTGCCATGCGGCGTACTTACGTCGATGCTATTAAGTTCAGCGACGCTGATTTTAGGGCCGAGCATTGATTTCTGCTGACGCAGCTCTTTAAATCATCAGTTAGCGGATGTCGTCAATACGCCCCAGACCCAGTACGAATGAGGGTCCCCATCGAAAGAAAATTAGGACCCGCCACCTCCTTCCACTCCAATCGATCTTTCTTGCGTAGAAGAAATTACGGGGAATTACGGATTAATTGACTGAAAGGACTCCACCGCATTTTATAATAATATACAGTTGACCGATCTTAGCAAAATTTGCTGTTGCTTTGTTTCTCTTCATGAAGCACGCAGTGATTATGTTCCTACTAGATTAAATCATACAGTGCGTTCATTTTACTACAGCCCTTTGTGTATATTCCTCTGTATTTTTTTTGTACGTTTAAATTCTTACACGCAACTATCAGAAGCAGGTAGAGAAGAATTTTATTCTGCACAAAAAATGTATCCCTATCAAAAGTGGAAATTATGCTCGGTTACAGAAAATATTTATTAACACATAAACGCATAAACCCCATATTTTTTGGAAATAACTATTTTCTGTAATATCTTCATAACCGAGCATAATTTCGATTTTTGATACAGGTATACATTTTTTATGCAGAATAAAATTCTTCTCTACCTATTTCTGATAGTAGCGTGTAAAAATTGAAACGTACAAAAAAATTTCAGAAGAATATTCGCAAAATGAACGCCCTGTATGATTTAACCCAATAGGAACATAATCACTGCTTACTTCATGAGGAGAAACTAAGCAACATAATAAAAAATTAAAACTTCCAAACTATCAAAAACTGGGGCATGTATGTTATTTTTTTCCATATCAATAATCTATTCTACTCTCAGAAATTGTTATAAAATAAAAATTAATGCCAGCTAAAAAAAATTTTTTGAAATTTAATTAATTATCACAAAATGTTTTTTTTTTCTGTCTATGGACATGCAATAAAGTGATATACAGGGTGGGCCATTAGTGTGAGAAAGTAAAATAACTCCCTTGTTATTCATAATATAGTAAAAAAAAATTATATAAAAGTTGTACAGTATCAAATCTCAAGGATAAAATTAATTTGAAATACACAGGGCGATGAGTAAAAACGGGACACGCCAAATATTACATTTTTTAAATAGAACACCCTGTATATTTGTAAACATTTGGATATCTGTATATAGCAATATAAACAGTTTAACATTTTAGTGCCAAGTTGCCAAGTTGCCAAGTTGTGTAGAAAATTCATCGAATTTTGAAAAAAACATGACTTCGAAGAAGTTGTATTAACTTTCAACTACTAACGCTTGGAGCAAAAATATTTGACCGAGTTATAGGCAAATGTTAGGGCAAAGACTCCTATATAAGCTAATATCGATATTCTATACAGGGCATTTTTTATAATACGATCATTTTAAGGAAAGTTAAACTTGATTTTCTAATATTTTTCAAATGGAACACCCTGTATTTTATTGTTCTATTTTATTCACATATCAGTCCACTTCAACTTTCATTAAGTATGTTCTACACCTAAAGTGGTTAATTTTTAAGATATAGCTATGGAAAAAACTAATTTTTATTATTTTCAGTCGCACGAAACGGCTTTGGAAAAAACTGTTACATTGTGTCAACTTGTCAGTTCATAATTTATCATTCCACTTTGAGTTAATTTTATTAGTTAATATTTATTTGTGGTATTCTATAAAATAATAAAAATCAAGTTTTTTTCAGAAATGTTGCTATATCTTAAAAACTAACAATTTTAGATATAGAACATGCTTAATAAAAGTTGGACCGATATGTGAATAATATAGAACAATAAAATACAGTGTCTTCCATTTGGAAAATCAACTTTAAACTTTCTAAAAATGATCGTATTTTAAAAAATGACCGGTATAAAATATCGATATTAGCTAATATGGGAGCCTAACATTTGCCTATAATTATTTTGTTCCAAGTATTAGTAGCTGAAAGTTAATACAACTTCTTCGAGGTCATGTTTTTTTCCAAAATTCGAAGAATTTTCTACATAACTTGGTAACCCCACACTAAAATGATAAACTGTTTATATTGCTATATATAGAATTTTCTCGGAAATCCATATGTTTAAAAATATAAAGGATGTACATTTAAAAAATGTAATCTTTGGCGTGTCCCGTTTTTACTCATAGCCTTGTATGTTTTAAATTACTTTTGTCCTTTAAATTTCTTGATTCTGTACGACTTTTATATAATTTTTTTTTCTGTATTATGAGCAATAAGGGAGTTATTTTACTTTCTCGCACTAATAACCCACCCTGTATATATTTTTTCCTCCAAATATGAAGCAAGATACGAAAAAAAATCAAGCGACAAAAAAGTTTTATTTTTAGTTGTTTAATGCGAAAAATTTTTTTAAAAAGTCAGTGGCGCACATTTTTTTTTGTCAAAATTATTGGATAAGGTGCCCCTCGGACGCCACTGGACTTCATAATGTTAATCTAGTTAGGGCTAAATTAGCCCCTTTCTACCATAAATAACACTACCAAATTTCAACAACATTGGCTAAAGGATTATTAAGATTTTTACGAAAAATCGATTTTTTTAAAAAAGTTTGACACCCTGTATCTTGAAAACGAAGCATTACCGGACCTATGTTTATANCGGACCCATGTTCATATGAACTTTTTTACTTAGTTTTGATCATAGAATCGGCCTGTTCAGGGTTGGCAGCTAATTATGAGACACCCTGTATATAGAATTTTCTCGGAAATCCATATGTTTAAAAATATACAGGATGTACATTTAAAAAATGTAATCTTTGGCGTGTCCCGTTTTTACTCATCGCCTTGTATGTTTCAAATTAATTTTGTAGTTTAAGTTTCTTGATTCTGTACAACTTTTATATAAACTTTTTTTCTGTATTATGATTAACAGGGGAGTTATTTTACTTTCTCACATTAATGGCCCACCCTGAATATATTTTTTTCTCCAAATATGAAGCAAGATACGAAAAAAATTCAAGCGACAAAAAAGTTTTATTTTAAGTTGTTCAATGCGAAAAAAATTTTTAAAAAGTCAGTGGCGCACATTTTTTTTTTGTCAAAAATATTGGTTAAGATGCCCCCCGGGACGCCACTGGACTTCATAATGTTAATCTAGTTAGGGCTAAATTAGCCCCTTTCTACCATAAATAACACTACCAAATTTCAACAAAATTGGCTAAAGGATTATAAAGATTTTTACGAAAAATCGATTTTTTTAAAAAGTTTGACACCCTGTATCTTGAAAACGAAGCATTACCGGACCTATGTTTATACAAACTTTTTGTCTTAAAATCAATCACTCAAAGAATCATCACGTGTTGGCTAAAATGGCGGATGCGCCGGTTTTATATGTAAGTTGACCTTTTAGCTTAAAATTCGACATAATTAGAAAAATGTTTATTATATATAGGATACAAATTATTTACTGCAGTAGTGTTAAATTAATATAATATTTAGTTACTGTCTAGTCTACATAAAATTTACACCAATACAAGATTATTAGTGCAAAAAATTCACAATTTTCAATTTGTACTTTGCTGTTGTGATATTATTTTGTGACTATTTTGTACTTCACAAACATTATTTTTAGATTTTATTTCGTGCGTATCATTTTGTTGCTGCTGAATATTGTTTTAGATGAAATTAAGACGTCAAGCATTCTGATTATGAAATGGCTAAACAAGAAAAAAATAGTAGAAATATATGGTATTTTGTTTAGTATTTTGTATAGTTTTTAATACTAATTGTTCAACTTTCCACAATGCGTCTCTGTGTACATGCATGCAATTGTTTAAAGTAATATATAACATAATTTTTAATTTGTAATTTAATTTTAAATACAACGGTATGTTTGATTCTGCCATTACCATATTGGGGAACAAAATATACCTACATATAATATAGTGTATTACAGTAATTATCAACTGTTGGCAACAGTGCTTTTGTAGTCCGAATCCTCATTCCGTTTGCCACTTGAGGAACTGCAAACACGACGTTTTACCCAATTAGCTTTGTCTAGAGGTGGCCTTGTCGATAGTTACGAAACGTAGCCACCAGGGGGCGTATCGCTCGACTCGAAATTCCGTAATTAAATTATATCCTGAAATACGATAAATTTCAGGCAAATTCGAACTCGCGTTCGACGCAGTTGCTTTTGGCATATTCCTAACGCGGGGTCGGGGGGGTCGTCAGTGTTTCCCAAACGAAATCCGGAACGCGTAAACACAAACATGTTCTGTTTATATAGGGTCCGGAGTTATAAATGTATTTATTAGATGCGGATGTGAGTAACGATACGCGCGCGGAGAGCAAAAGCGCTTCCAGTACAAAAACATATAGGCTCTTCCTTTCTATTACCGAATATATATCGGGACGGGGAACGTAAACAAAATTATTTGTTTTTCTGTTGTCTCCCGAACAAAATTTGATGCGAGGATCGATACTGGCATCGCATCGGGACGTTAGAGCAAGCCCGGTAGTTTTTGTACTTTCTCGCTTCGCTCGTTCGGTTTTGTCTGTCTCCAGTCGAATCAGATCATAAAACCTGAAAACTTGGAAGAATTATTAGCAGACATTTTATTGCACTTTAAGCCGGGGAAGGATATGCAGAATGATAATATGAAAAAAGTAACTCGAAAGAAGTGATGCTAAGTTGGCAAATTGCAATTAAGTAGCAAATTTCCGTGTTTTTTCACTTTTTTTACTACCCACGAAAATCTAGACCACCTTATGTTGTATGCAATTCAATTACCTATAATTTAAGGTACCTAGAGTCATTTTTTACTAATTTGTTAACTGTAAAATAAAGATCGAATGCGGAAAAATCAGTTTTCGAAAATTGCGCATTATTAATGCAAAAAGCGATGGATGTTGATGAAATTTATGGAAAAGACGGTCAATCCAAAGACCAACATGTGTGCCAAAGGCCGATTCGATTGACGGTTAAATTATTTGCAACTAATTGTTTAATTACCAATACCAAACGTTAATTTTAAAAGTTAATATAATAGATATAGGTTCTAATTCCAAAGAAACGTATCGATAAAGAAAATTTTCAAAAAGTTGGAATTCCCGAGCAGCTTTTGCCTGATCCTGGGGCAATTTGTTTATAGCGCTGTTTTGCACGTCCTATGCTTTGTTAATTGTAAAGGGCTATTTGATATCAACTTTTTGACATTTTTCTTTTCGATATGTTTCTTTGGATCAATTAGAACCTATATCTACGATATTGACTTCTAAAATTAAATGTCTACTTTTTTTTTCACGTTCAAACTCTAATTCGACTGAAGTACATCCTGTATTGAAAATTGTTTCTTAGTTTTTGAAGAAAATTTGACCTAAATATTTCGTGTTTTGTCGATAATACAATTTATAATTTTTTAATTAAATCACTTTTCTGGAATTATTCTTTTGTTGTAATTTAGCTCTTTCGTTAAAATTTCTGTTCAGTCAAAATTATATACAGTGATTCGGAACTTATCCAAAAAAAAAATACAAACAAATACAATTTTGTAAAGAAAAAATCAAAAAGGGCGGTTCGAAAATGATTTTTAAAAATACACTTCTGCACGGCACTGGAAACTGGTCCACTGTAAAACCTGATAAAAAACGGACAAAAACTTTCGCAAGGGAAGAAATATGTAAATAGAATTTTATCGCACCTATTTTATATCGGCAAATTCAACTGCTTTTGCCTTTATTAATTAATAAAATTAATTTGTGTTTTTAAATAATAAAATCATTTGACATACCCGATGTTACAACAATTGTTCAAAATTTTATCCACCAATGTGTAAAAACATTTGGGTCCGTTGTTACAATTTCTACGAACTAACACAAATGTTGTCTT
>NW_019416505.1:148910-149785 GCF_000390285.2 Anoplophora glabripennis | reverse complement strand
CAAGAGTACCTTTTTAACGTAAAACAGTTCGGGAAAACGGAATTTGCTGTCCAATTTGTTAAAAAGTCAAAGATGAAAAAGTTACACACGCAAAGTACCAAGGGCCCCCCGTACCCACCCCAATGGACCTTGTGGAAATAAATGGATTAGTCCATCAAATTGCTCATCAAAATTTAGCTGTGTATACCAAATTTCATTCATTTATCACAACGCGATTGCAAAAAAATGATTTCCATTCCTCCCTTTTCAATGGGTCCCTGTGCCCTTAGGAAGCATTTCCGGACCCATGTTCATATGAATTTTTTTACTTAGTTTTGATCATAGAATTGGCCTGTTCAGGGTTGGCAGCTAATTATGAGACACCCTGTATAATAATTATTATATGATTTTTTTACCATGCATGTTTATTTACTGCTGTCGATCAATTTTTTTTATTTTTATTGCCTTTTTTGATGCTATACTCATTTGATGTCTATTGATAAGACCTAATCACGCACCTTCTAGAAAAGAATAACGGAAAAATATGGTAAACGGCACAAAAGACAACCCTGAAGTTAATGATATCGTAATTTCCCCCTATAATACACCGAACATCTGGCCCGGTCCCAGATCCTGCCACAGAATGATGGATTCGCTCCTCGAACTCCATAAATAACGGTAAATGTCAAGTGTTGGTGGCCCCCTTTGAAAAATTAATAAATTTTTACTCACTCTAATAAATCGCGGTACTCTTGTTCTTATGCCCCGCGACCCAATCCTCGTCGCTAATCTCTTTTTTCAGAGATAATCATTATAAAGTCTTTGTGCACGGGTAGAAGAGAGCTTAACCCGCGGAACAGGACCGGATTGGCCCAGGTGTCACTGAAAAAAAAAAA
>NW_019416505.1:121540-146808 GCF_000390285.2 Anoplophora glabripennis | reverse complement strand
TACTTCCATATTCCATCAATCTTGCGTCCATTTCTAAAGTAGGACTCTATGATAAACACTTTTTGTTCTTGAGAAAACACCATTTTAAACGCTTTTTAAAACGAAAATATTCAAATTGATAGTGGCGATCTAGCGCTTTGACAGATGACGTTTAAGTTCATTTGCTATACGCTACGCCCTACGTCCAAATTTTCAGAACCAATTTGACCACGTTTTGACCCCTATATATATATAAACCAAATTTATTTCAAATTTATATAGGGCGATCCATTAACGGTATCGAGCGACCGTATATAGAAAACTAGACGTGCTACGATTATGGGGTAAAATATCTATTAACAAATACGACCAAAAGAAACTGATTTAAAATATTTTCAAGTTTGTAACTTCACAGCTAGGGGGCGCAACTGCTATAGTGTTACAGAAAATTTTCGGTTTTTCGAAATTTCGCTTATATAACATAAGTTGCAAATACATTTTTTAGATACACTGTTACGATAATTGTTAAATAAATTGTTTAAAATAGTCGGCCGTATTGGATCAGCCATTTTGAATTTTCATTTTCCGACTTCATATTCTTGTTCAGCGACATCGAAAACCCCTATTATTTTAAATGTTCTTAAAAAACTATTTATTGTATAAACAATTAAAAAACAATTAGAGGACAAAAATAAGTTTATAACTTTTTTCTAATACTAAATAATACGAAATAATGCGTTAAGCTATCTTGACTCATCATCATATTTTGGGTGCTCTGCTCTGTGTCGGTTCTTATGCGAAACATATCTATTTCGATTATAATGTGCATTGACAGATTTCTTTCAGAGTTCATTCCTGTTTTCATGGTTTTCGCATTGCTCGAGCATGGCAAATATATGGAACACAAAGCTCTCGAAGCCAGTGCCCGACGGGTCGATCCGGCCCTGCCCGAAACTACGCTGGATTACTTTTATTACTCTTTTAAGATTTCGGGCACACCGTGTCCCCATAATTGCTTGTACGAGTATAAAGGAGCAGCTCCAAGGCAAATGACTCCCTTCCGGCAGTCCGATCACGTACCGCAGTCAAGACACAGTGCCGTGTACATACCAGCGTTCGGCTCTATATCAAAAATCAATATCCACTTTTAATATCCCACGTCGATGTGAAATATGACGGCTCTCGAGGGCGGAATTATCTTGTAGGAGAGTGATAACGAGCGGGCAATCTATCTGAGCCCACTTTTAATGGCCGGGGATGAAAATAAAACGTGCAAAACGGATAGAGACCGTAAAAATTTCACTTATCGCACAAATTGGGACACGATTAACCGCTTAATTATATGGAATGAATGTTAAATGTAATAATTCGCGACGATTTTTTCTTTAAAGTCGTCCATTCATATGTACAAATTGAGAACTTCTGTTCTCAAATTCATATTCAGAAAGTATCATTCATTGTAGTTAGTTAATGTGCAAAAAATCAGACAAATTCAACAAATTCTCAGCCAAAATGATTAATGAAAAAAGTACGCGGGTAAACGCACGGAAGGCACGTTGTGACGTCATGCCTCACATTAGCGGTTAGCCAACATATGTACGTCATATCGTCCCTTATTTTACGTAATGAACTTACTAAATGATAGTCCAACACATCGTATGTACTTTTTATAATTAAATTCTATAGTTTGTTGCAAGGGATATAAATAGAAAAAATACTTTCATAAAACAACGATTAGTAAATGAAAAAACTGTAGTCGTTTTACCTCTGTATAGTCCAATCAATCTGTCAAGGCCTAATGTTGAATTTACAAAAAATACCACCAGAAAACAAAAAATATGGTGATATAAGGAAAAAAATTCTAAGGAAGATAGTGTTTTTGTTTGTGACTGTGGCGCATAAACGGCGAAGTTAACCTAAAAAATTCATAAAAATAAAAGAAAAACGGTTTTTCGCTAATAAAAAAAAACTTGATCTACAATCGAAAAAAGTTAAATGAGAAAGTTGTAACTATTAAAAAAACCTATCGATTGGTATCTATACTAATATTATAAAGCTGTCTTGCCTTCGGCAAGCAAAAAAATGCCTTTTTTTAAATTAAAAAATATTAAAAATTTTTCCAGTTATATCGATTTTTCGAAAAAAAGAGTCATCTCGTGCCCTCATTCTTTTCTCTACGACTATTCGTCGAGCAAAAAGAGCCGATTTTCGAGATGACCTTTTTTCGAAAAATCGATATAACTCGAAAAATTTTTTATATTTTTAAATTTAAAAAAGGCACTTTTTTTGCTTGATGAGGGCTACATTTACAGCAATTAACAAGTTTTAAAACCTTACTTTGCAAGAGATGCAATAAAAACAAAAAAAAGTCGAATTTTGACGGTTATTTCGATATATCTCGAAAAGTAATATAGCAATCAATATATTTAAAAATATGAATAGATAGGTTTTTTTAATAGTTACAATTTTCTTATTTTACTTTTTTAGATTGGAGTTTCAAGGTTTATTTTCATTAGCGAAAAAACGTTTTTTTTTTACTTTTATGAATTTTTTAAGTTAACTTCGCCGTTTATGCTCCACAGGAAAAATACACTATCTTTCTTAGAATTTTTTTTCCTATATCACCATATTTTATGTTTCCTGGTGGTATTTTTTGTAGGCTATTCTACTATTGATTGGACTAATATTTAAATTTCCATAATCTTTCTAGTGGCATGATTTTAGTTTGTGTAATTTTCTAGTTTCTTTTACCTTTATACTATCCTGCGTACTGAATCATTTATCAATGTCGCATACAGGGTACGCCCATAATAATTATAATCGTGCTGTAACGTCGACAAAAAAATAAAACCTCATTTACGTTATTTCTGCATGGGCTGAAGCCACCTTTTAGGAGCTATGACGGCACGAAAGTTAAATAAGGGGGGGATTTGTTGTTGTTTGAGGCAGTGGCGGCAACACAGGAACGCGAAAAGTATACAGGGCGGTCATTGTTGAGGCGTACGAGCACTGACTGATATTTTTAAAGAAAAAAATGGTACACCAATGTTTTTCCCAAATAAAATTATTTTTAAAATCCCCGTTCAATTCGAAAGATAAGAGCTCTCTTGAGTAAAGAGAGCTCTTATTTCTCTTATCTCTTATCTTGAGTAAAGAGCTCTCTTGTTTTTGAGTAAAAAAAACTTACAGAATTATTAATAATTTAAAAGCAAAAATTAAATACGTGACATTTTTGCACCTGCATGTAATGAACAACAATTAACATAACATTACAACTAATATCAAGCTATTATTGAGGTCGGAGGACCTTTAGCCCCAACGACTTGGATAAACAGTTTGTAAATAATTTCGAAACATTACACTGAAATGTGCTGGTGCATCATCGTACATGTACCACATTTGGTTTCTTATTGCTATCCGAACATCCTCAAGCAGCAAAGGCAATTGTTCTTGAAAGAAATTGGGGTCAGATTGTCCGTCAAGTCGTCCCGGCAGGAAGAATGGCCCAATAAAGTGGTCACCAATGATTCCTGCCCATACGTTGACCGAAAATTGGTGTTGGGTTTCCGTTACGGCATGTGGTCTTTCATCGGCCCACAAATAATTGTTGTGAACATTTTGAACGGCATTATTAACAAGATTGTAAAAATAAGGTATTCACAGCGAACGGATTTGAACGACAAACTACAAAATGTCAGAAATGCAAGCGATACATTCCAGACCAACTACGTTTATTGAAAAATTGTATTCCTCAATACTAATTACATACAGGTATATTAATTAATTACGGACAATACAACGGATTTTATTTTTTTACTCAAAAACGGCGCATGGCAGGAGCAACACTCAAGAGAGCTCTCATCTTTCGAATTGAATGGGGATTTTAAAAATAATTTTATTTGGGAAAAAAACATTGGTGTACCATTTTTTTCTTTAAAAATATCAAAGTCGGTGCTCGTACGCACGCCACTGTTAGAGTTAAAAATTATGTTTGTATTGAAAAACATGCGCCTTTATTAACTATCACTACGTACTAAATATCACTGAAATATCTCAAGCGGTTCCGAAAATATTAATTAATTTCCTTCCTTTTTCTAAAATTTCAACAAAGCATTTTTGGACCATAGTTTATAAAGTAAACTCTCATTAATTTTCCATGTAGAATCACACCCTTAAATACTCACATATTAAGGAACACCCCGTATATTAGTGAAATAACAAAAAATAACAAAAAATTGCGCATTTTCGTAACACTTGAGACTAAGATGAGTCGCACTGTTCTTGAAATACGTATTGTGAAAATACTAGAAATTTCTTTCTACCATCTTTTTCTGTACTTCCACAAGATACCTCAAATTGCATAAAAGAAGAAAAGTTCACATAAACTTGGTTCACAAAATGCTTCATTTTCGAAATACAGTGCTGAAATAACCTTTGGATACATCAAAAATAACTTCCAAACTGTTCGTTTTACAACAAAATATATAAGACAATTTATTATAAATAATTTTTTTAATGTATGGAAAACTATGGAAACTGGAAAATTCAAAAAGATCATTGATGCCAGAATTTTAAATTTCCTGTGAAGTAATAACCTCCTCTCCTTCTCTCAAAGAGTTAAGGCCCATTTTAACTGTATAATCGGTACTTACAAAATAGCATTTTCATAAAAGTCTTTAATACAGTGGTTAATATCTTGCAAAATCAGGCCCCCTTCTGAAATTGTTCGCGATTGACTATAGTTGTTCGCAATTTTGTGCAATTGTTTGAAATTTTGCAATTCTCTGAACATTTTTTTCCTATTTTTTACTATTAGAATTTAGGTGTACACGTTTTTCCTTCTGTGCAACCCTCGATGCAAAAATAAAAGAAAAAGTGGGAAAGAAATAAATCAAAAAACGATTTTTTCGCCCCAAATTCAGAACTAAACGTAACAGCGAGATTTATTATATGTTTTCGTTGGCATTTTCCTTCTGATTTCACTTCAGAAAATTTTTTATGGCAATTTATTTCGGCGAGTAGGTGGATCTCGGACAGGACCGAGAAACAAACCGTGGGGAGGGCGTTTTTTCGCTTATAAATACTTAAAAACTTAAAGTATTCCTTGTTCCCCTGAAAGGAAGTTCTGTTAGTCGCCAAAGTTTTAAACGACATTCATTTCTTTCACAAATCCCGCTGCTTCCAAAGTTCCGAAGTCGTTGAAGTGTAAAGATTTATGGGCAGAAGCAGAAGTCTCGGAGAAAAACCGCGTTGATATGCGATGGTATTAATAAATCATTAAAACGGGCATTTTGGTAAATTTGTTTGCTAACTAAATGAGGAACTGAGTTTTTGTAGAGAAACGTATACATACGTACTTGAGAACTTGAGTTAATAATAATAATATTAAAATTTTCAAACCCATTCAATAAAAGTAACGCATCAAAAAGCAATACTTCACGGCAGGTGGTGTGAGAACTTGCTTTTAATGAAATTTACATTTTAATAACCTTTTCTTTAAATTATGAAATTTGCCAATAATGCATGCCGCAGTTTTCAAATGTGCATCGACACCAAATTAGAAATTATTTTCATAAACCGTGCTGACAAGTGAAAGCTAAAATAAATAATAGAATACAATGTTAACTAACGAAAATATTTAAATGAGCGAAACTCGTAGCAAACTTTAAGCCTTGAATAAACTCACGAACATAGACCCTCCTGAAGATTCTGAACATCTGGGACGGTAATTCTCATTCAAGGCAACTCGCTATGCAAATAGGCTGAAATATTCAAATAAGATACCTGCCTAACTTGGTGATACTATCCAAACGGTTTTATTAACAACTACCGCTCAACGGTTGTTTAATTGGCAATGGTAGGTATAGTTCATTTCAGAGGAATAATTACCTTAAGGGGCCCTAGTTGACGGTAGTGGTACAAGGGTGGATCAAATGAAACAAAATTGTACAGGGTGTTTCGCATAAAAATCGACACAGAGCAAGGGCATGTAAGGGGTTCAAGTGCAAGTGAGATATTTCGTAATTTGAAACCTCCATTTCAAGGCCTATAACATCTTAGGGGTGTAGCTTAGTATAAAGGTAAATTGCGTTAAATCACCATGTTTTGGTTTCCCCTACATGCCTCTGCTCTATGTAGGTTCTTGTGCGAAACACTCTTTTATTTTAAATGAAATTATTTTTCCTAATTATAGTCCAGGCGGTATCTGTTTTAAAAAGGGGTATACTTGGGTAAAACGCATATGATCGGAGATTTTTGCTTTAACGGCTTCTAATTAACATCAGAAATGATAATTTTTCTATGCAAATAAAAAAAACGTGGGCTTAATTGTTATTGCAAAAAGGTATAAAAAAATAGCATAAAAAATAATTTTTCTCTTGGATTTCTCGTGGACAACTTAGAAACTATTCATTTTAGACAAAAATGGAAGAGGAAAAAAAGTTTTGTAATTAAATTTTGATCAAGATAGAGTTAGTTGCAATTCGAAAAAACAATTATTGTTGTTGCAAAAATCGGAAAAATCATTTGAAAAATTGCAAAAAATGCTAGTTTCTTTGTAAATTTTTTTCAGACACTCGAATAATACCTAGGTTCTTCATTCTTTTCCCAATTAAACTTCTTAGTGCATAGAATCATCACACCAAATTTCATCCAATTCGGTCCGATAGTTTTTACATAATACCTAATTGTTTAATTTTTTTTTTAGTTAAAAAATATTCAAAATCAAATTTATAAAAATCTAAAGCCTTTGAATACTTGAAAATTTCACCACAAAAAGAAGAGCTCTCAAGCTTTAAAATGGTTTTTGAAAAATTCAGATCGGACGATTAGGTGAGCCGTGGTGATTGTTTAAACATTTTCGCAATTTTCACGCTTATAAACAATTACAATCATTTAATGTTTTTTTCAAATTTTTTTTTTATTTTAAAATATGGTTTGAAAATACTCGGAGAGACGAGTATTTAAAAAAAAAACCTGATCCGCCCATTATTTTCGGAGTTATAGCCCGTTAAAGTTAATCCTTATTTACAGCAAAACTATAAGGGTATAAGGGCTATTTTTTGAACTAATAGGTTTGTCATTCCGAGTACTTTCCAGATATAAATTTTCAAAATTTGCAATCACGGGCGTCCATTTAAAATGTCACTCAAAGATATTCAAGACAGCGTGAAATCATTGAGGTATCAGTAGTAGGGGGAGTACACAGCTACTCCGATCTGAATTCTCGAGTTCAAAACTGCGACGCTCGGAAAAATTTCACTTATCTCAGCTTCTAATGGACCAATTTCTATTATTTTTTTTTAAATCGATGTCTCGCAACTTAAAAAATTCAATTATCATATTTTCAACTACCTTTTATTATTAATTATTGGACTTTTGACATGCCGATAAACAGTTACTTTAAAAAATGATTAATTTATTATGTTTATTTATTTACTATGTTAATATTCACGACCAAAACTTTTGCATGTTGGACCAGGTAATACTAGTAAGTTTGTTTAAATATTATAAAATTGATTATACAATAATTATTTAAATAAACAACTGAAAATTGGTATTAATTTTTAGTTGTACGATAAATTTCTAAAAATCTTTCAAAATAAATAAAATGTGAATAATTATAATTTTAATTTTTTCGTTTACTTTTAAAATATTTAACTATTTATTTTATATTTATATAAAAAAAGTATAAAAATCTTTTGGATACTTCAATAAAAAGTACACAACTTCATGATTTCTCAAATTTTAAACTATTTATTTCAATTTTTATTTAAATTTAATCTAATCTAATTCTTTTACTTGTTGGTGATTTTTCACATGCCTCATCAGTATTATCACAATCTATTTCGTCGTCGATTTCCTCATCCTGCAACTGCAAAATATCATTTTCTTACGACTCTGAAATCTGATTGTCGAGTTCGCTTGCACTTTCTTCTGACATGTCTTCTTCAAAATCGATTTCGAACTCATCTACTTCCACTGTTTTGTAAGCATTTTTACATATTTGCCCTTGGCAATGGGTGCAATACTCAGAGCATTTTTGAACTCGATAATTCAGATCGCAGTATCTGTGTGTTTGCTCCCCCCACCACTGATATTTCATTGATTTCACGCGGTCTTGAATATCTTTGAGTGACATTTTAAATGGGACGCTCGTGATTGCAAATTTTGAAAATTTATATCTGGAAAGTACTCGGAATGACAAACCTATTACTTCAAAAAACAGCCCTTATACCCTTATAGTTTTGCTGTAAATAAGGGTTAACTTTAACGGGTTATAACTCCGAAAATAATGGGCGGATCATCAGGTCTTTTTTTTAAATACTCGTCTTTCAAAGTACATACTTTCAAACCATATTTTAAAATAAAAAAAAATTGAAAAAAACATTAAATTATTTGTTTATAAGCGTGAAAATTGTGAAAATATTTAAACAATCACCATGGCTCACCTAATCGTCCGATTTGAATTTTTTAAAAATCATTTTAAAGCTTGAGAGCTCTTCTTTTTGTGGTGAAATTTTCAAGTATTCAAAGGCTTTAGATTTTTAGAAATTTGATTTTGAAAATGTTTTAATATAAAAAAAATTTAAACAATTATTATGTAAAACTATCGAACCGAATTGGATGAAATTTGGTGTGATGATTCTATGCACTAAGAAGTTTAATTGGGAAAAGTATGAAGATCCTAGGTATTATTCAAGTGTCTGAAAAAAATTGACAAATAAACTAGCATTTTTTGCAATTTTTTAAATAATTTTTTCCGATTTTTGCAATAACAATAATTATTTTTTCGAATTGCATCTAACTCTATCTTGATCAAAATTTAATTACAAAACTTTTTTCCTCTTCCATTTTTGTCTAAAATGAATAGATGTCGACGAGAAATCCAAGAGAAAATTTTTTGCTATTTTTTTATACTTTTTTGCAATAACAATTAAGCCCACGTTTTTTTTATTTGCATAGAAATATTATCATTTCTGATGTTATTTAGAAGCCGTTAAAGCAAAAATCTCCGATCGTAAGTGTTTTACCCAATCCGAAACAGATATCGCCTGGACTATTACTTCTTGATACCTAACTTAAGTAACAATATAGTTTCAACACAATACTTGAGTAGTTCCACATTGTTAACGGGACATAAATACTTATATTTTACATTGTAGGGCATTATCCGATTTCAAATTGTTTCGTAACAGTCTAATCTTTTATCTAACAGCACAAACCAGTTTTATTGCCTAAAAAGTTACACCAACAACGAAAATTATTCCAAACCATATAAATCTCTTGAAGAAACATACACTCTTTTCCACACATCTTTCTTACAACTTCATTTATGTAACTTATTATAAAAACAGGAAAACTTTCCACCACGAGAGCGTACCTAAGAGTATTTCGCCAAGTTTTGGATATTGCGTTGATCTCGGATCAGTAAATTGAATTCTTAGATCCAAGTTCATATTCCTTGTACCCCAGAAACGGGCTATAACCGAATAGCAAAGCAGTTTGCTCGAAGTTTACTGCCCAAGTGAACCATTAAAGTTTAAACTGAACTGGCGTGTGTTCAACCGTATCCCGTTTATGGAAGTTTCGGCGCCATGTTGGCAAAATTATATTTTTCAATAGGGAGATCGATAGCCGTGAGTGTTGGGAGCAGTGCAACTGATGAATTACGCCCGCCTTTTGCAAGGAATAGCGCATATACTCCGCGGCCGAAATTATGTAGAGTGATTCATACATAATATAGAAACACTATTACCGTAAAGTGTATAAAACTTAAAATTATTTTTATAACGGTTCAATATTATTTGCTTATGTTAAATGATGTGCCGCTCTCTTTGCACATCGATAAGATCTATAACAGTCATAGAGTGAGTTACACTGAACGCGATTTATTTCCTATCTCTGTCTATCGCACTTATTACAGATAGGGAAATGCTCTTTTTAGTGGGTGTAAACGGACGTACGTAGAATTCGAGTTAGCCATAGTTAGAAACGTCAAACTATAAGCGCGCGCGAGGGTTTGCATATTCCGTGACTATAGTAAATTTATAAATTAAAAAAATACAATCGGGACGTTTTAAAACGTAGGAATAATAATTAAAATGGATCAAAGTGCCGGTTGTAGCAAACGGTCTGTTGCTCATAAACGCCCTAACCTATGCGATGCGGAATTAATAATGGTAAAAAACGTGTATAAAGGAATTCGATCGCGAAATTCTAGTACAAGTGTAAGTGAAGCTGTTGGTATGTGTAGTTCGTTGACAAAACTATCCGTTGCTACTATTTATCGTGCCATAACAAATAGTGTAGAAGTGAATCCAAAGAAGAAACAAGTGGAAACACGAGGGAGGAAGAAAATAGAAGTCGACGTTGACGTGAAATACTCCATATGTTGGAAAATTCATGGATTTTTCTTTAGAAATGAAATACCAACGATAAAGAAAATTCAAGCTGCAATAGCTGAAGATGATGATTTTCCTAATTTCTCTGATAAGGTTCTTAGAAGAATAATGCGTGACATGAATTTTCGATATTTGAAACGGAATCGGAATAGTATGCTCTTTGAAAAAGACGAAATTGTGGTATGGCGAAGAGAATACTTAGAAAAAATAAGAGAACTTCGTGCATCTGGTAAGAAGATATATTACATGGATGAAACATGGGTAAACGAAGGTCATATACTGGATCAAAAGTTTGACAGGATGGTAATGTTAAGAGTAAGAGACAAGCATTTTTAGATGGATTATCTACTGGATTAAAGGCACCTTCTGGAAAAGGACGAAGATTGATTATAACACATATTGGAAGCGATACGGGATTTTTAGAAAATAGTTTGCATGTATTTGAGTCACGAAAAACGGGAGATTATCATGAAGATATGAACAGCGACGTGTTTGAAAAATGGTTTCAATATGTTTTATCATATGTGGAAACGAAAAAACACCACCTTTAAAATAAACGACGTGAAATTATTATTACAGGATGCTTATTAATCACGTCACTGCTGAAACATGGCGTAAGTGTATTGGACATGCGCAGAAAGAGGAACAACGTATGTGGGATCTTGATACAACGGTAGAAGTGTTCATAGAACCAGTCATTATTCATTTGGGTGAAGATGATTCTAGTGATAGTGACAGCAACAGTGATATGTGAAATATATAATGTGAATAATGTGATATTAAGTATTTAAATATATTAATAGTGAAGTGATTAAGTGGCAGTGAAGTGAAAGTGTGACAGTGATAATATTCGTGAGATAATTATTATAAAATATGTAAGTACCTACTTAAATAAATATATTAATAGTAAGCATTACAATATTTTGCGGCGGCGTAAGCCGGGTGGTGGTGGTTTATCGATGCCCAAGAGGGCATCGCTTTATAGAAAACACTTAAAATTTAAAAACAAAATGTTACTAAAATATTTTTGAAGTTTTCTCGATAAAACCTCTAAAAATAATATATGTTATGTTTTATTATATTTTTTCCATATTTTCTACATCTTGTTGCCTTTTACGTATACACGCCCATGGGTTTTCGATTTCCGCACGCCTCATCCTCCTTACTAGTCCAAGAGCTAGCGATGAATCATTCTCTATAATTTCGGCCGCAGAGTATAGGTACGTCAATCTAAATTTACAAACATACACAGCTGTATCGATATTTTATTTATATTTTTATCTAAATATTAAAAAACTATACAGAGGACGCAAAAAAATTTAAAAAATTTTGAACAAATGCAATTTTTTTAGCTAGAATGACTTTTTTTCTTAAATGTTTCCCTCTTTTCAGCTGCAAGCCGGAAATGATTACCTACTTAAAAATGTCCCGATATTTTCCTAGTTGCGAAAATGTATTTTGACATTATCTTCCAAGTTAAATTTCTCCTTATTCATAACACCATTCTATAAGTCATAATTGTGTTTAGATTAACTTATTCCTATACATACATGTATAAAAGAAAACTGCCATTATTGGATTGGGTTGATCAAAACGAGCAAACAAACACGTAGCAATATTCTCCGGAACGATAAAATTTAATCCCGACGAAACTTCTTTATCAGTTACACAAGCTACGTGGATCCCCCAACATGCCGATATTCATACAAAGGCAAACATTTACTTTGTTCGACACCAAAAAAGGCGACGTTAATTGTCGGGTACGTGCTCGAAACCGTAGAAGGGGCCTAATTATTTCTACAAACTTTGCGATGTCAAAGGGTGATTGGGGTTCTGCAAACGCCCCTTTGCTACATACGAAACCTTTCTCCAGAATGTGCCTTACACACCGAAACAGTATAATCTGTTCCGAGGTTCCTTTTTAGAGGTAACTCGATTGAATATTACAATTTTAAAACAAATTAATTTTTCTTACAATTAATAACGTATTTACAACAAGACTATTTATTTGATTTAAATAATTTTAGAACAGTATCCCGAGGAACAAGTACTATTATCATTAAAAAACTGACGCCGTTCTTCATATTAGGCCGCCTATTTGAAATCTATTTCAGACAGCGAAGTGCATGGTGCTGTGAAGAAGGTGGCAGGAAAGAGAAAAAAACTTTAATTGCATAATAGGATTTTAGGATTAGGTGTCAGTCTAGTGTCGGCAGTATAACTGATAGGCGAGTCTCTTTGGAGGGATTTAAATCTAATTAGCGGTGGCAGGTTAAAGGGGATTGGAATAAGGTTAAATGTCGCCTAGGTCTTGGGATACGGTCTCAGACAGCAGAAGCGGCGACGCCGGCAAGCTGTAGAGGGGTGGGAAATTTCCCACATTTATTTAAATTGGAAGATACAACCTGTCCAGTCGCAAGACGCTAACACTACGCCATATTTTTAAAATGTTTTTTATTGATTAAAAAAAGTAAAAATATTTTTTCCACGGTCGGGAGTAGAAATCAGTTTCTATGACATCAAAATTAAAACAGAAGTAGTCGATTATTCCCAAGGGAGTATAATGCTCCCAAGGGAGTTTACATTATGGATAACGTTTTTCATGCAAAAAAAAAGATAACATTGAAATTATTTATTGACATTTAAATTAAATGTTACATTTGTACAATTTTCAAAATTAATATTAGAAGGAATATTACTTTCGCTTACATTTACAGTTTTTGTGATTGCGCTAGTAGTGGTACCTACTAAAACCTGATTAGCAATTTTGGTCTTATTTTCAATGGATTTCTCGACATAACCCTCAGCGACTGTCGTTGATTTCCAACCAGCATGACGCTTTATTGTCGTGATATCCACACCAGCATCTGCCAGTAATGTCGCTGAAGATCTTCGTAAGCAGTGACCAGTATAACATGCAGCATCAGGTAATTTTAAATACGAAGCTACTACACTTGGAACTTTTCCCATGGTATTCTTGCCAACTGGCTGCGAACTACATTTTCCTGCTTTGTAGTACAAAAAAAGGCGCTTATGCTTGACGTGGGGAGGACGAAGGGACAGGTATTTTCGAAACAATTCAAGCATATTTCCCACATCGGTAACCACAAAGGTTCGTGGAATCTTTGTCTTAGAGTTTGGAATTTTTACAATCAAGGAATAGCCTACATCCTCAATATCATCTACAGTTAAATTGACTAGTTCATCAGTTCGACAAGCTCCGGCAATCCCCAGAATTAATCCAACCTATAAAAAATCAAAATACTTAATAATTTAAATACCTAACAACAAAAATAATCTTACCTTAATCATTAATAATTCTTTGTCATCTGCACTTGATAGAAAACGGTCGATTTCACCCTTTGTCAATATTTTCGATTTTTTCGCTTGATATCCGTCACCGGTTCTTTTCAAAAATGCGATCAGCTTGGGGAATTTGCTTATATCTATGTTGTCGTAAATTATCAAGCATGACTTAACCATAGATAATTGCGCCCATAATGTGGAAGACTTTGCATTTTCACTGAAGTATGCCAACAAAACATTCTCGCTGTGTACTTGAACATTTTTCTCGGCGCACCACTTTTTGAACCGATTGTAGGCTATATCGTTTAAAGATCTTGACTTCGTAGGCAGCAAATTGCTTATTGCAATATTTGCAGCCTCCACAATCTCTTCCGACTCACAATTATTCATTGTGCACTAAACAAACTTTAAACTAAACCAAACTGGCACCTTAATTTGACAATTCTTTTTGTTTGTTTATTTTGTGGTTATGACAATAACTCAACGACTACTAAATAAATGCTCAAATCCGAATACAATAATTCTGGTGCTACTTACTTCATAATGACAAAATATGTGTTTTTAAGTTAATGAGACCGTGGAAAAAATAGTATATACCATTCGGGAGAGATGCTATTTTGTCCTCGGTGCATTAATGTAGCCCTCGGGCTTCAAATTGCACCTCTGCCAAAATAACGCATTTCTCTCCCTTATAGTATAATGTACTATTAAATGATGCTATATTATAAAAATATCATCGCAAAACAATATTGCAAAATCGTTGTAAAAACAGTTTAATTTATATTTGCAATTGTATGAACCCTGTTTGAATCAAGACGGTTTAGGTGCGGTAACTATTATAACAATAGCAACGTAATAAACAAAAAAAAATAGTTGTTTGAAAAAGAATTGTCAAAATTATATATTGTAATTTACATTCTATGTTTAATTCAAAATGAGCTCGGAAAGCGATGACGAGCATTTACCACGAGAAATGACATTTGTTTTATGTTGTAGAACAAAAAAAGACTTTTGATGACAGTTTTCGAAAAAGATATATGTATTAAGATAAGAAAAGTGTTGGTAACCATTAGAGAAAAGATAGATAATAATAAAATTTTAATTTTTGGGAACACAGCAAAGCTTTCACTCTGTAGTTTTGTAAGTTTCAATGAAACCCCCCACGACTGCATTTCCCTTCAAATTTTATGTATATGTCGACGACTGTGCTCTAGCCGAGATCGATAAGCTCGCCGTTCTATCTAGACATTCCCGTAGTTTGGGATACGTGAACGCTCCTTTTATTCCTCGCAGGAACGTTCCTGCTACTTTTCCTGCTACTTACTCGGCTAAAATACACATCTTTTATTTTCTCTGGGTCGTAGCGAGCCGTGTTTCGAATTTGTCCAAACACAGCAGTATTTGAGGACGAACGCAGTGGGCGTAGCTTTTGAATGGACGCAAGATGTCCACTTGGGCCATATTTCAACTTTTAGTTCGTACACACACATCAAAAGAATTAAAGGAGCAGAAAAATATCCAAAGTTTGGAAAAAAAATCAAATCTTTAAAAATTTTTTGCGTTCTCTTTTTTACAATTTTACATTTAATATTTTAAATGTCGAGAAAAAAATATTTTTTGAAATTTATTATTTTTTTTTCGATATTTCATGAGTATTTAGCGCGAAATTGTGAGAAAAATAATGCAAAAATATTTGTTTCAACTTAATCATTCATTGATGTTTAAGGAGCAATTAAACTGCTTCTTTAATTTTTTATAAAACTTTAAAGATTCGGGAAAGGGAAACGGTTCGACCGATCGATTTCAAAATTTACAGACTGGGCATATATTGAGCTAAAAAAAAAACTTACAAAAATTGGTCCTGTTCGCAATATTAATAAAGTAGTCGTTGATTTTCTAAAACAGCAGAAAAAATCAATTTTTTGCACTTTTTCCAATTAATACTGAGTATAAAAGAAAATTCTCAAACATACCAAAAGGGCCTTGAAGAGAATTGATTCGGGTTTCTAACACTCACCTTCCATTCGCTGTACGATCATTAGTTCATGAGATATCGATGATCAAAAAAAAAAGTGGCCAGCCGATATTTCAATGAGAAATATCGCAGAGAAAATTAAAAAAAAACAAATTGAAGCTGATGAATGCTAAATGACTCTGGAATTGATTAAGCCAGAAAAATTTTCTGAGCCCTTGTGCAGTTTTGAAAAGAAAAAATTGTAAAATCTCTGTCTTGCAATATTTCTTTTGAATGCACCGAAAGTGATGCTAAAAAAAATTTTTCATCTCACGACTTCAAAACTAGAATCTTCAAGCTTAAAGATGCTTTTTATTTTCCTCGATATGTCCATTATTCACGATGTTACAAACTTTCGAAAATCTCTAAAAAATTTGGAATTTTTCGCTCCTTTAAATTTTTAGTTTACGGAGTCGTATGAGTGGTTAGAATTATTTAAAAATTTTAATTTAAATATAATATTGGCAAATTACCTAAATGGATACTACTTATAGTCTAATAAATAAGTACATTCAACTTTTAGAAAATATGTGTCCAGAAATTATTAGTATGTATATTTCTAACACGAATTAAAAACACTATGTTATACAGTAGTTTTTTGTGCATAACTAATATGCAATATCAATATGTACTGTACTACGGAACGCTACACGTTTTATATCTACCTATTTAGTTTTTCTGAATTTAGTTATTTATTAAATCAGATTTATTACTTAAATCCATACTGTAATTGCTTTACCACATAGTACATCTGTTAGTAACGAAATGAACTAAATCAGGACTGACGATAATTTGTAACAACTATAGGCAACCAGTAAAACAACACACTATATTGATAATTACATAATTCACCTCGTACTTTACTGATTACTGATTATTTACGAGTCAAAATTGCTATTCCCAGAAATATATATTTATGTATTTTCATCTGCCTTGCTGTAAACACTTACCGCAATATATTTTAAATAGAATAACTTAATCCCTACCTGTTGCCGATCCCGAATTCATGCTAGAGCTAGACCCAGTGCTGACATTAGCGACCCCAGCGGCCAACTTCCCAACTTGTTGAAGAACAGGTGATACGATGGCGGAGGCGGAGGACCTCGTTCTCTTTTCAAGCAACAGATTGGCCAGAGCGCTCTTGCCAGGCTTATTGGAGCTGTTTTTACTCATTTTAATACACACAACTAATCCACTAAAAATTTTAAATTCAGAAAAAAAACTAAAATTTCCGGGTAAATTCGACGCATGCGTATATTTTCCGTAACCTAAAAAAATCGATCGCGCCACCGTAACCAGGAGAGAACTGAACGGAATTATTGCATTTTAACACTCACCGCAAGTATACGGCTCGTCTAGGGGTTTGACGGGGCAAACATGCCGATTATTACCTTTGTTATTGCTTGGATTTGATAAAAATCAGACCACTGTTTTCAACTCATCGCGAAATACCGCGCATCTCTCTCTAACAGGCTGTCACGCGTAATTTCGTCGCTTTTCGAATGAAAACAATCAATCCCGGGAGAAACGTGACACAAGTGCACCGAATGCCGACCAGATAATTAAATTAAAATGCCCGTCGAGGTCCGCGATTAAAAAAACCGGTGCTAACACCTCGTTACGCGGTCACTATGTTTTGTTTTGATGCCCGCGAAATTATAACATTCCTAACCTCAAACTTCAACTGTCATACAGACGACGGACGAGTGGACGACAAAAGCCAACGTGGTGGGGAAAAATGTCTCCCATCAATTTAACAATAATTTTATGCGGTTAGTTTCGTTGTTCGTATTCCGCAGTAATGAAGGCGTAACGCGTTTTTTTCTGTTACATCCTAAGTGCAGTTAGGGTGACTTGCGACATTATCAGTGAGGATTTACGTGTGCGTTTAATAAAAAAAAATGGCTAGAAGTAATTCTCTTCGCCTGTACGTGAGACAAACTTTGAGGGTGCTGTACGGGATCGTGGAAGTGTTTTTTCACTGGCTCTTCGGGCTGGTATACGGGGGCAGTGGCAAGAGCATGCCCCCCATAACGGATCTCTTGCTGCTGGAATCCGCTTCGTCCATCGCGTATAAGATCAGGACTAGGAAGGTAGGTGCTGACACATTATTTATTGCTACGTTTACTTGCCTTTCCCGACTTGAAATTATTGTAATTTTTCGGCCATGAAAATAAAAAGCGAGCGAGCGAAATGGCCTTTGTTTCACTCTTCGAGTCTTTAAAAAATATGGTTCCTAAGAAACTGTAAATGCATAAAACATTTACCTAGTCACACTTTACAAAATAAAAATAGTCGTTAATGATGTATCATGTATTTATATCATTCACTCATTGTTTAGATGAGGACTTCGTTCCATAATACTGAGAGCAGTGAGAGCATTTTAAGATATATTTTATGGAGTTCTATCGAAACGATTGTATAGGGCATTTTTATTTAAATTTTAAATTTATTTAGGTACTAACTTGTTGCCAAGAGACCTAACCGAGGGCCTAACCCTCTCTGTTGTGTAATTGATGGAAATAAATGTCAGTGAAATCGAGAATTTACGTTACAGAAAGTAAAGTTAAAAATATGAAAAAATTACATCATAAATTTTTGCCTATAGGTATGAATTTTTACCTGTACCAATAATTGCCACTATTTTTAACCAGTAATTGTCATCTTAAAAGAGAAGGTAGGAAATACTGGATATTTTAGAGATGTAACCATATTTTTACTTTATACCTCAAATAATAACAAAATAGGTAAGGCCAAAACTAAAGGTATATTGAATTATTGTCAAATTTACTATATAATTATATATTTGTTTATCATTCCTAGTTTTGAAAAGTTTTTAAGTTTTTATAAAGTAAAAGTACGTATTGTCAAAAACTGAAAAAAAACAAACGAATGTGAAAATATTCGCATAGAGCTCTTGTTTGCTGATTTTATTAAATATCAAAGGTATTAGACCGGGAGATATTAGACTGAAGTTCGACGACGTCTTTCTCGTTTATGCCTCTGAGAGTACTGACAGGTAACCGAGAGACAAGTACAATAAACTAAATTTAAAAGATGGGCTGCGGGACACCTTCGTGAAAATTCAATATTCCTTTTCAAAAAAATAATGTGTACAGCGACGTATTTCTCACTTATGCCATGTTCGTAAGTTGAAGAGAAGTATCGATTTTATCACAAAATTTTTTTGGCATAAGTGTCGCAAGGGACCTAAAAATGGAAAACTTTGTAAGAAAATGTGGAAAAACATCTTTATTTGTCTACCAATTTCTCATTAATGCCAATTAGAAATATGACATTATTATATTCGAAAAGCTCATAAAAAACATTGGCATAAGTCCTACTAAGGACTAAAGAAAATAGAGCTTTGGAAAAGCTGCGGAAAATTTTTATTTTCATTCTATAACTTTCTCATTTATGCCGTTGAAAATTTATGATACTTACTATAAATAATGTACTGTGTCAAGTAGGCATCACTCCTCTATGGGTTCAATATGAAGGCATAAGTCTCAAAGTTGTAGGAAAATTCATGAAAATTTTTACGTCTTTCTCGCTTATGCCATTTTGCATGCACGTAGGAAACTACATTATAAAGTCATATAAATGTAGGCATAAGTCCACATTGGATTTTCATGTTGTAAATTAATTTGAATTTTAATATGAGTCAGGTCGACAAAGTAGAAAAATTATAGAAAATTGCCACAATTTTCTCGTTTATGCCGTTTTGTACACGAGTAGAAAATATTATTAAAAGCCACTTTCAAGAGTGGCATGAATGCCACAAGGTACCGTCGTATGTAAAATTTTTTAAAAAGTTGTCAAAAATTACAAATTGCGGTTATTTCCTCGCCTGCGCAATTTTCGATATACTTAAATTAATTTAAAAAATGTATGATAAATAATGCAAGTGTCGGAGAAGATATCTATATAAAAAATGAATATTTCTAACTATAAAAGGGAATAAAAAATTTAAAATAAAAAAAATTTCATGAAAAAGAGAAAGCTTTATATTGGGTTTAGTTTGATTTTTCGACATGTTATTTTTTATTACGATAATTCTTAATAACTTATAATAAAGCTGGTAGTAAGGCCTTTATTTTGATCCGTTTTCATCAAGAGCTGCAGATAAAACTGTTTGAAATTTGAAAATGTAAAAAATCATAAAACCGAAAAAACTTTTTATTTTTGATATGCTTTAATTTTAAGTTAATAAAAATTTGTATTATTTTAAGTGTTATTGTTTGTGTTAGTTATAATTAAAAATTAGTAATTCAAAGTCTTTGAGGAAGCATTCTGACAATTGAGTTGGCAGCGGTTTTTCAATTCAATTACTATTACTTAAATAAATCTTTTAATATAAAAATAAAATGTATAAAAGTACAAATTAAGTAATTAAGGTACAAAGTACCAGAAACAAAAAACAAAATTCAATATACATGATATTAAATCAGTTATAAATCAGTTTCTTCCCTATGTATTCTAGCTTAATTATTTCTTCTTCTTCTTCTTCTTCTTCTACCTTAGTCGGCTCAATTCAAGTAGATCATCCTTGCACTGAAGCGGTTAATTCAAATTATATAATATTTTTAATTTTTAAAATTTAAATATATTGTTCATAAATACGTATGGTCTATTGTGATAAAATACTCTACTCATTTACGAACAAACGAGAAATTTGTGGCAATATTATATAATTTTTCTTTTTCTGATCATGACTCAAAGAATAATTAAAAATCATTTCTAATATGTGGGGACTTAAGCCGAAATAGTTTATTATTAACTTTCATTAAATACATGAATTACTTATATTTATAAAAATTAAAAATACGCTAAATGCAAGTAAGTATAAGTATTTCGAAAATTGCGTAGGCGATGAAATAAACTTTTTAAAAATTTTTACATACGACGGTACCTTGTGGCATTCATGCCACTCTTGAAAATGGCTTTTAGTAATATTTTCTACTCGTGTACGAAACGGCATAAACGAGAAAATTGTGGCAATTTTCTATTATTTTTCTACTTTGTCGACCTGACTCGTATTAAAATTCAAATTAATTTACAACATGAAAATCCAATGTGGACTTATGCCTACATTTATATGACTTTATAATGTAGTTTCCTACGTGCATGCAAAATGGCATAAGCGAGAAAGACGTAAAAATTTTCATGAATTTTCCTACAACTTTGAGACTTATGCCTTCATATTGAACCCATAGAGGAGTGATGCCTACTTGACACAGTACATTATTTATAGTAAGTATCATAAATTTTCAACGGCATAAATGAGAAAGTTATAGAATGAAAATAAAAATTTTCCGCAGCTTTTCCAAAGCTCTATTTTCTTTAGTCCTTAGTAGGACTTATGCCAATGTTTTTTATGACCTTTTCGAATATAATAATGTAATATTTCTAATTGGCATTAATGAGAAATTGGTAGACAAATAAAGATGTTTTTCCACATTTTCTTACAAAGTTTTCCATTTTTAGGTCCCTTGCGACACTTATGCCAAAAAAATTTTGTGATAAAATCGATACTTCTCTTCAACTTACGAACATGGCATAAGTGAGAAATACGTCGCTGTACACATTATTTTTTTGAAAAGGAAAATTGAATTTTCACAAAGGTGTCCCGCAGTCCATCTTTTAAATTTAGTTTATTGTACTTATCTCTCGGTTACCTGTCGGTACTCTCAGAGGCATAAACGAGAAAGACGTCGTCGAACTTCAGTCTAATATCTCCCGGTCTATATTGGCTGCGTTTATCTCACAAACTGATCGATTTTTTTTTAATTTGTAGAATTTTAGGTTGAAGCGTTCTGAAGATTCTTCGGCGCATGTTAAAAATTGTACCCATTTTCACGATATTCCGCATACATTAAAATTTAAAAAGATAAATGTCGAAAACAACTGGGTACCTATTTGTCTGTGAAATTTTTATATGATACATATAGTTATAAGAGGTATGTGTTATTTTTTTACATTTTTTAAAAACGAAGGATTTGACACCTTTAACAAAATGTGTAACCATATTAATTCAGTTATTATTGAAGATAAGGCAAAAACCTTTCGCAACCTAAACTTCGAAGCAAACAAAAAACCGTTGTAAAAAATGTTTCAAACAAACTCAATCGGCAATTAATTAACCAAGCGTTAAGTCGGTTATGGGAGACAATCAGCCGGATGTTATCAGTTTTGTTGGTAGGATATTTTGTTGGCTTGTAGAAAAATATTTTGACGGTATCAACCACAAGACGAGCGTACTCATAATAAAAATAGTATACAGGGAAAGTTTCAGAATGAAATGAAAAATAATTACTTTTTGCCCTATAAAATCTATTCATGAGGCGTACGGTTTTTGAGTTATACGGGGTTGAAGTTTTTGCAGTAGAATCACCAAATTGCTTTATGATTTTGACTGTAGTTTTGCTTTAAGAAAAGCTATAAAATCATATGAAGAGATATGATTTTATTTTGATTGCATATCTCAAAAATTAAAATAATTAATTGTTGTGACATCCAATGTATTTATGTCTTTTAAAATTATGCAAGTATGTATCTACATAATCCTTTTCAAATTTAACCACTCCCTTATCTATTAGATAACAGTCGACGCAGACACCAATTTTTTTGAACATAAATTCATATGGTTAATTTATGTTTATTTGCAAAAATAGATTAGATAAGTTTTTGTAAATTTTGGATGATAAGCTTTTCTCTCGGTTTTTATAAAATATGGGCATTTTCAGAAGCTCCGATAAAAATTAATGAAAACCGCACTGACAATTTAATATGCTCAACGAATGTGAAAATATTAATATTGTCCGTATCTAAACCTGACATGTCGAGGCTCTCGTTTACGTATTTCATAACTAGTTCTGAACACAAGGCTATAAGCATAAAATAAATTAATCGGCATTTCTGCAGCACCGATCCTTGGTTTTTATTGTCAGTATGTTATTAAATCGTCGGTGTTTTTTTGTTTTCATTAACTTCGCATGATATCGCAATTTAAATGAGCAAACATTTCAGTAATCAAGAGTGCAGTTAAAATATGCCACATTTTTTTTATTTACATTTTAACGATCCAATAAAAAAAACATGATAAAGCAAACTACTCTAGAAATATTAAATATTGTAACAAATTCGGTAAAACCTATGCGCGGTTGTATTTTTTGTTTTCCTTCGAGGATGGAGAAGTTTTAAATACAAACATTTGTTTAATTTTTCTTCCGCACTCTAGTCTACTACTACAAAAAGTAATGTAACAATTTTTCAATAATCCTTTGGCATTTAAAACTGTTTCACGCGGTATCATTGAATCATTGTACATATTTATGTTTTCGTCTTCCACACCTATTACATCAAGGTGCTAATCACAAAATATAATTATAAATAAATACGCTTCATCCGGAATTGAAATTATCGTTTCGAAATTGCGTGTGTTAATTGAACCTATCCAAAGGGCGTTACTATTCTCGTCACGAAGGCGACTGGCCTTCATTGAGACACTATCAGAAATTTAAGGATGTCCCAATTTGTTTCGACCAGATCATAATTTTTTGTAACTTGCATGTATCTAATTTAATATTTGTCCAGACCGACAAATGCGGTTCACTTAATGCGGTTAAGGATCTTTGCCGTGTTTATTTTAAAACAAATAAATTTAGTCTTGTTTATATTAAAGTGTGTAGTGTTTATTTATTTTTAAGGTGAAATTCGTTGCTTGTAATCAGCTTCTTTTTTTATTTATAGTGGGATCATATTCGATGCAAAGTAATAAATCATTGTCTGTCAAGGGAACCAATGAAGTACGCTTTTAAGGGTTTTACAAATTGAATAATTTCTTTATACATTATGAAGGGACGAGAGGATCAGTTCAGGTCTGGCACCCTTGTTCCTACAAAAATTCCTTTATTCTCATAAACTATTTATTTTAAATGTAATTTATTATAAATCCAATTTGTTTCCTAAATTCCACATATGTACTACATTTTACCTCTGTACGCGCCACTGTTGTTTACTTGTTTTTTGGAAGCGCTCTCTAATTAACGGCAAAGCTCGCCTTGTTAGTACTTGACGTATAACCGACCACTTCATACACTCGATGCACCTGGCCGACTACAGCTAGTACCAGAACACAGTGCGTATGCGGCGGTATTTCAGATTTTACATTGAATTTCATTTAAAATTTGAAATGATTTATCTTACGCCTCCTAAAAATGTTGACACGATTTTCCTTTGATAAAAGACCGACAACTTTTTGCTCTACTTTGCATCGAATACGATCAAACTATAATTCAGTTAATCGTTTGTTTAGATTTTTAAGAGTTGCCAGCGCTTTAGATGTTAAGGAACATCGTTTAATTAATTAAACTTGGTGTTTCTCTCGATTTTATATTCGAGGTTACGTAGTGGTAACAATTTCGACATGCGTAAAATTCAGTTTAAGGAAATAAGTAGTATGAATTTTTTATTTTCCTTTTTTGAGACATAGTTAAATAGAAGAAGTAGAAAATTGAAATATTAGGAATTAAAATAGTGTGGAGAAGATCTTTATATTTTTTTATAACGTTTTAAACAAAAAAAGTCAAAATATAGTGAATCGCCCTGTACAAAAAATATGTCGTACCTACATGTTATTTAATAACTATTTAAGTAAATGTTAAACCATAGCTGGATTTAAAAGTTTCGTTGAAAAAACGACTGTGTAATACTAATACTAATGTAGTATTTTTTTAATACTTTAATATATTCTAAAAATACAGAATATCATGTAATACAATTTAATTTTTATTTTTAGAATTATTGTTTTTATTTTTTTATTATAGATATAGTCCAGTCACTGAAGGCGAAAATAAGGTAAAAGCTCCCAATTTTTTGGGATAGCATGGATGTTCCTGAAAATTCGCATACAAGCTCATCTGACCGCTCACTTCAAGAGTTATATTGTCTAGATGTGTGCTTTTTTCTGTTTAGGGGTTAAAACTACCCTTGTACGAAAAAAATACGAAAATCACATATTTACGTATTTTAAAGATTCAATTCATCTTCAATATGTTGGATAAAGTTCCTTTCATATTTTTAAATATAATTTATGAAATTTAATTACTTTTCAACCCTTAAAAATCCTTAAGAACTAACCTTCCATGGCCAAAAAAAAAAATAGAAAAAAACAGTTTAAAATATTCTTTTGGTGCTTTCACAATATATTGCATTTCTTTTTTATTCATTAGAAAGCTTACGACTCATTACAAAGTTGCAACCCTTAAAAACCATCCCTTATAATAAAATAAGATATTATTGAAAGCTTGAGATGTCTTACCCCTCATAAAAAACCTTACCCCTTATAGAAAAATTTCCTAAAAATTATATGTGAGTATGATATAATTAATTTTTTTTAATTTTATTGAATTTATTCTTAATATTTTTTTATTAAATTTATATCAAATAAAAAAATTTATATACATTATAAATGCATACGTGTGTGTATGTATATTATTAAAATACTTACTCAAATCAGTTCACAAGTGCTCCAAAATACACAAAGATGATGGTAATTTACCCGC
>NW_019416505.1:48996-120209 GCF_000390285.2 Anoplophora glabripennis | reverse complement strand
ACATAGATACATAATATATATTTTTATAAAACTTGATGCTATAGACAACATATTTTTACTTCGTATATTTTCTAAATTAATAATAATTATAATAAAATAAAATGTACTCTGTTAATTCACCAAATCACCTTTTATTGTTTACGCGGCACAAGGCTTTCCTCAAATGAAATAATGGAAGTCTGCAAGTCTGTACGCAATTACGCAATACGCATGATCTTAAAAGTAATTATAATTATTAGAAAAAGTAATTGTAATTGGAAAAAGTATTTGTACTTATAGAAGTAATTTGTAATTCGATAGTTCAAATAATATAATTACAAATTACAATTCCTACAACAATTTTGCTGTAATTACAATTCCAAATTACTTTAATAAAAAAAAGTACTTAAATACAATTACAATTACAGGAAAAAAAATGGGAATTGTAATTACTAATTACTTTTTCACCAGGAATTACCCAGCTCTGCCATCTACATAAATAAAAAAAGCAATCTCTTTGCTATTTAATTACCTTCATTTTTGCTTATGATCATTTTTTTGATAAAACTTGTAATTTTTGAGATATTCGCAAAAAATGGCTCAAAAACATGCAATTTTTGGGTTAAAAATGAACATTTTAGGCGCAAATAACTCAAAATGTATTGACTATACAAAAAATTCTTATAGAACATTTTTTGCTTAGAATTCGTCGTCCCTCTATCGAATCGTGATGTTACTTTTAATAAAAAAATTCCCACTCCAAAATAATAATAATTATTAAGAACGTGTTTAATTTATTTAATGTTAAGTAGGTATGTGATCTAATTTTGGGGTGTGCAACTAGGTACCTTTTATGAAAACTTTTATACATTATAAGCGAAATAGAAGTAAAATTTAATTATCTTTTTAACTATTTTTTTTTATAAATCAGTTAGTTGAATACATCTTGTTTGAAAATTACTGTTATTATAAAAGTATCACTATTTATGGTGGCATGTTTAAAAATGCCTCTAGCATTTATATTTTCGGTTTTATATTCGTGATTATAAATTATTTTAGAAAGGTATTGTTTTATTTGGCCAATAGTTTCATTGTTTCATACCCAGTGATTGCATTTTTTTATAAACAACTTTTATTTTCTTCAGAAATGGATTGTTTTAAACTTGGGGAAAAAAATTGTTGTAATAAGTTTGTGCGAAATATTACTGTCATATTTCTTTAATAATTCTTTAATGTTTAGTGAAAGAGAAAAGAGTCAGTCGAATTTATTTGCAAGTAATTCGTATCCATTCATATCATTTGAATAAAGAGTTGAATGTTTGATCTGAAGATGAATGTGTGTGCGAAACGTACGTAATAAATATTGCAAAAATAAAACTATTACAATTTTATTAACCGATGTGCCAGGAAGGGAAAAAATAGAAAAAAAATTGTATTGGTGTTTTTAACTGTCGGGAGATTAACAGAACGAAATAAGTAGGTACTCCAATAAATTCCAATTTCTGAATCATGCAAGTACATTGTATCAATTCCCGAATCTCGTCATGCATATAAGTTTATTATTAACTCCCGCTATATATAACTCGCGGCTCACAATCATATATTTCATTGTAATTTATGAGTAGTAAATTTCGTTTTTATGGGATAAATAACGGAATTTAACGACAAAGTGCACGGGGATAGTATGTACACGCGAACAAGTGTCGGCCGCAGTTAATGGTTGTCCTATTTGTCAGGACAGTGGTGGGCGATTAACCGTCTAATAAAACTAAATTAACGTACTCGGTCATCTGTTAATATCTCCGGGTGAGTCACGGGGATAAGCAAATTGCACCGCGAAAAAGTCTGTAGTCGAAATGTGACGCGACTTTATTCTTTTCCTCTCTTTAGCTAAAACAGATTTTAAAAATGATTGTAGGAATGTTGAATTATTTATTTATTGAAGGTTTTTCACAAATTTGAAAAATGTGTTCGGAATATAAATAGAAATATCCAAATGTATGTATTCGGATTCGTTGAAAGCGTTGGTGGTACTTTGTGGAGAAACAAAAAAAAAAGTAGAATTTCTACACTACAACTAAATAATTGAATCGCTTGTTTCAGAAACAAGCTGAATTTTGTATATTTGAAATATAAAGTTCATGTATATAAGAGTGAGTTAATGCAAACAAAGACATCTAAATGTTTATAAAAACTTAAAGATAATAGATAGAATGGGCTTGGTTTTTTTTCTGAAATAAAATAAGAAAGTTCTTCTTTTTAAACCATACAATGTGAAATAAATTAAATAAATTAATAAACTGTTCACTAATGTGTTCTTAATGTGCAGTTCCAAACTAAACAATCATTTTAAATTTAATTTTAATGAATGTGATGTCGTTTTTTTTGTAACACCACTCGTGATTTTTTTATAAGGAATAGAAAGTAATATTTATTAATGTTAATACCTTTTTATAATTTCCAACAAATAGTCCTTTTTAGTGGTGACGTCACATACGTCAAATAATATGCAAGCCCATAGTAGTTGTCAAGAATTTCTCAATATTTTTACTAGATNTAAAAGGAAAAAATTTTATCGAAAAAAAAATTATAAGAAAAAATGTCATAGGGGTTGATTATTTCAACCCCTTACAAAAATAGTTCAGGGTTGAAAAAATTTCAAAAAGTGTAGTTTTATTGACAGATAAGGGGGCGTAACTTTTCAGGGGAGGGTTTTTTCAAAAAAATTTATACCAAAGACCCCTATTAATTTTCATCGGAAAATCGCCCCTTGAATTTTTTCGGTGTTATTTAGATACACCCTGTATATATAAATTTTGACTTTTATAGTAATTAATAAATTAAAATTATATCAGTGTTACTGAGCATGCGCATTAAAGATGTGTTCATGTAAACGAAGTGTCCTCGCAACAGGATAGATATCATTCAAGGAAAGTTTGGTTGTGGTTAATAAAAGTACGTCTATAATAAACCACTTGAAAAATAAACACTCGATAAACACACTGACACAGTACAACACCAAGAAAAACAATAAAAATACTTAGTAGAACTAGAAAATGCAAAGATTGAATAAAACAAGAGAAAATACGCTAATGATGACAGCGATAACATTTCAACAAGATCTCACCTGCGTATGAGGCTATACTTCCTGAGCATGCGCATTAGGAATAACACGGCTAATGTTAAATTTCTACTTTATTTAAATTTAGGAATCTTCTTTTATATCGTTTTTTTGTAAGTTTTAAGCACATTAGTCTATCTATTTTACGAAACACGTATTGGTTGTTTTAAATACTTCTTACTTCTAAATCCTTGTAGAAATAAATTCATTTGAAGTTGTTCATTTTTATAGTATCTATGTAAATTGTACACAGGGATCAGATTCGGTCTGCACAATTTCAACTATGACAATTTGTTGCGGATTGTCTACGTATGTGACGTCACACTAAAAAAAGTCTATTCTTCGATATTTCCTCTGATAACAAAATAATTCACGTTGAATTTCCGTTTTCATATTCGGGATAATGATACTGATGCATTGACCTTCGTTTATAACATTTCCGTTAAATAAATTTGTTAATTTTTTACGCCTACAAGTCTGCGAATCCTATTATTAATGTAACCTTGTTCACAAGAAAGATTTTATCACTAGCTTATTGTAAAAATTTAGTAATGTCATCTCTAGTCAACGCTTTTGTTTTTTTTGCACCGGAAGCCCTCAGACTTTCTCTTTTTACAAATGCAATTGTATTTTACTGGCATCGAATGCAGAATAGAATATAGAATAGTAGACCCAAAGCGACGACGGCTTGTGTATTTTTGATAGCCTTTCAAAGTATGCTAAAAGAACCATCTCGTTGTTCTTTAATTCTATACCATTTAATTTTATACCATTCATCCAACTTTTTATTTCTTCCTACCGAAATTTTGATTTTTCTGAAAGAAATGAAGCAACATTTTCCGCGACTGCTTCAATATCTGACTCTTTCGACTATCAGAATCTGAATCGATCATTATTAGCAATAATGTGGTAATAATTCTCTCTATATTTTAATAATGATACCAAAAAAGTTCGACAAATGTCAAATGGTTTGTTTGTGAAATGAAAATATCCTCCACCCATTTGTGTAAAGTTTTCAAAACTTTTTCTTGGCTTCAGGTATTGCCAGAGATTTGACTATAATGTGAAGACAACTGACAGTTCTACCCTGTTAAGCAAGAAGGTCGTGAATAACATTTTGTTCGTTTTGAGCATGTTTCCATTATTTTCAATATTATCCACATTTTAATTCAGAAATTTATAATTTTCAGGATAAGTTTATTCTATTAAAATATTTTTTTATGTACAAATGTCTTCAAATTTTGAAGATTTATTAAATACAAAAAAACAGCATACACGAGGGAGTTAACAAAAAAAAAAATAATGAACTGCGATGAATAAAAACCGTAAATGAAACGAAAGCTTCGGTTTAAAGTGAATTTAAATCAGTTGTTTTGCAGATGGCTAAAAAAATTGTACCAGAAATTGCATTGGTTTCTGTAAAAATAGCAAAAACTTAATTTTCATGGGTGTCAGTTACGAGGTTCTTGCTTAGCAAATGCAAAGTTCGTTGCAGAAATAATCCAAAACCTAGAGAGGGGTTGAGAGCTCAGATCTGAGAGTTGTAACTTGAAATTTGGAAGTCGTACCTTGAAAAAAATAACACAAATTGTTTGAAAAAATAGGATTATTGGGAAAATCTTTTATTTTTATTAAGTACCTACTGTTTTCGCCATTAATTTTAGCAAAACGACCTTTGCGCATAGTTTTTTTTTTTCACATTCTTTTTTGTTGCTTCAGATTACGAGCGTGCAGGTGCTGGACTCTTTCATAGAGAGGATAGGGGAAGTCAACCCTCTGCTCAACTGCGTGGTGGCCGACCGCTTCGAGCAGGCCAGGAAGGAGGCCCGCGCCGCCGACGAACTCATCGAGTCCGGCGCCATCCCTACGGACAAGCTGGCCCAGGAGAAGCCCTTCCTGGGGGTGCCCTTCACCACTAAAGACTGTATTCCCGTTAAAGGTAGGTTCCGTTAACAAATGTGACCGGTTGAAATTGAAGACTTCTAAAGAAATGCGTGTTCGTTATTGTAAATTAACACCCTGTATTTTTCTATTGCTAACTGCTTATAGTACGATCGTATACGATGCAAAGTAGAGCAAAAAATTGTCGGTCTTTTATCAAAGGAAAATCGTGTCATCATTTTTAGGAGGCGTAAGATGAACCGTTTCAAATTTAAAATGAAATTGAATGTAAAATCTGAAATACCGCCGCATACGCACTGTGTTCTGGTACTAGCTGTAGTCGGCCAGGTGCATCGAGTGTACGAAGTGGTCGGTTATACGTCAAATACTAACCTGGCGAGCTTGATCGTAGAGCAGGGAACAATAAACAGTGGCGCGTACAGAGGTGAAATGTAGTACATATGTGGAATTTAAATAACGAATTGGATTTATAATAAATTACATTTAAAACAAATAGTTTATGAGAATAAAGGGATTTTTGTAGGAACAGGGTTCCAGACGTGAACTGATCTCTTCATCGCACCCCATTACGATTCTTTTTTTTATAAGGAGAACGAAGTTTCAAAGCAAAAACCTTGTATAACAGATATACTATAAATATTTACAGAATGAAAACAAAATATAAATCCTATGATATGATTCTATCAAATGAAAACACTAACAACAATTCTCTACCAATCTCAACAAAATAAGTTATTTTTCTATCAAACAAGAAATGTTAACAAATTATAAACAAAATATAAATTCTATGATTTATGTACTGTACGCCAAACTGCATTTTTCTCATCTTCATTTAATATTAATTTCTTCTTTGCACCCCCTTTTTTAGGTTTCTTAACGTCTCCTTCAATTTTCTTCTCTCTTAAAATTTTGAAAACAGATAATTCGCTTACTCCAGTATATCTAGAACACATTTCCACCAAACCAGTCTTCAGTTTCATGGGATGATCCTTTTCTAAAGGGTTATAGACATTTAATATTATCGTTTTTTCTCTGTAACTTAATATAGATTTTTTTGTACCCACAGCAGTACATCCGGCTCGCGAACATCCAGGCACCGCCTCCATTTATCCATATAACGACAACAGAGCAATAATAATACAAAAAACTTCACTTCACTAGCACAGAAAATATAATAGCATTCACGATTCACAAACAACAGCCCGAAACACACACACAGCACACAAATAAAACACTAAAAACACTTTTGTTACGGAGCACAAGAAATATGATTTCACTCACAAATTCTCAAATAATAGCGCGAAACACACATATAGCCCGAAAGAAATATAATTGCACTTATAACAGTTATAACCTCACAAATATCGCGAGCGAGAAACACGCAGCACCAATACAACCGAAACGAAACTGACCACGCCAGGCCGGCACGCGCGCCGCCGCAAAAAACACAAGACACAAGTCATATGAGGGATAATGAAGGGAGTAATAAATGTATTGTTGTCCTGCCGCCCAATGTGCGAAGGAGATGCCTTTGTTTTTCATTTTGTCCTTCATAAATATATAACTGTTAATCCATAATGCATAAAGAAATTATTCAATTTTCAAAACCCCCTATAAAATGTGTTGCACTGATTCCCTTGACAGGCAATGATTTATTACTTTGCATCGAATACGATCGTACTATAGTTATAGCATATTGAAAGGTTATAAATATACAGTCTGTTTGATTATAAATGCCCCGAGCTATAAATCGGTTACCCATTTTTGGAGAAAGTAAAATAACTCCCTTGCCCTTGTTACTCATAATACAGAAAAATAGTTTATATAAAAGTTGTACAGAGTCAAAAAGCCTAAAGGAGAAAATTAATTTGAAACACACAGGGCGATGAATAAAAACGGAACACGCCAAATATTATATTTTTTAAATGGAACACGAACACCCTATATATTTTTAAACATATGGATTTCTGAGAAAATTAAATATATATGGCAATATAAACAGTTTAACATTTGAGTGCGGGGTTGCCAAGTTATGTAGAAAATTCTTCGAAGTTTTTAAAAACATGACCTCGAAGAAGTTGCACATATTAACTTTCAACTACTAACACTTGGAGCCAAAATATTTGACAGTTTTATAGGCAAATGTTAGGCAAATACTGCTATATTACGTAATATCGATATTTTATACAGGGCATTTTTTATAATACGATCATCTTCAGAAAGTTCAAACTTGATTTTCTAAAATTTTTCAAACACCCTGTATTTTATTGTTCTATTTTATTCACATATCAGTCCACTTCAACTTTCATTAAGCATGTTCTACACCTAAAGTTGTTAGTTTTTAAGATATAGCAACAGTTCTGGAAAAACCTATTGTTATTATTTTCGGTCTCACGAAATGGCTTTGGAGAAAACTATCACATTGTGTCAACTTGTCAGTTCATAATTTATCATTTTGAGTTAATTTTATTAGTTAATATTTATTTGTGGCATTCTATAAAATAATAAAAATTAAATTTTTTCAGAAATGTTGCTATATCTTAAAAACTAGCAACTTTAAGTGTAGAACATGCTTAATGAAAGTTGAAGTGGACCGATATGTGAATAAAATAGAACAATAAAATACATTTGAAAAATTTTAGAAAATCAAGTTTAAACTTTCTAAAAATGATCGTATTATAAAAAATGCCCTGTATAAAATATCGATATTAGCTAATATAGGAGTCTTTGCCTATAACTCTGTCAAATATTTTTGCTCCAAGTGTTAGTAGTTGAAAGTTAATACAACTTCTTCGAGATCATGTTTTTTTTTTTCAAAATTCGATGAATTTTCTACATAACTTGGCAATCCCGCAAAATGTTAAATTGTTTATATTGCCACATATAGAATTTTCTCAGAAAACTGTTTATATTGCCATATATAGAATTTTCTCAGAAATCCATATGTTTAAAAATATATAAGGTGTTCCATTTAAAAAATGTAATATTTGGCGTGTCCCATTTTCACTCATCGCCCTGTGTGTTTCAAATTAATTTTCTCCTTTAAGTTTTTTTATTATGTAGAACTTTTATATAAACTTTTTTTCTGTATTACGAATAACAAGGGAGTTATAATATTACTTTCTCACACTAAATGGCCCACCCTGTATATTTTTAATGGGATGTTATTTTATTTATACTGAGGCACAAAATGCTTTATTTTTGTCACACTGTAGATGAGCTTGTGACGTCATCGATATTTTTTAAATGGGGTTGTATACATTTTTTTGCATGTTTTGATAGATTTTTTTAACCCCTTTCCAACCATATAAAATTTGTATGCCTTTGCATATCGAAATTTTTGAGAAAAACTGAGAAAACTTTAAGCCTTTGACTTTAGTTTGCGATGATCGTTTATTAAAAGTCCAATCAAATTGTCGAAAATACCTCATTTTTTTGCCAAAAAATAGTTCAGTATTTGAAAATATGTAAAAATTAGGAAAAATTCCGTAAAATTCAATGAACTACTTTGCCCCCACCTTCATTTTCAAAATGGCGTCAAAAGTTCGCAAAAAACAGTTGTTTTCATTAAAAAAAAAAAACTGAACATTTTAGAAAAAAATGTTTCATACAAGAGTTGTAGGAATTTTTAATATGAAACGGATAAGGCCAAACCGGTTTTGATCGATAAAAAAATTAATTAGTTATTGCAAAAAAAACCGCTAAAAATCGCATTTTTTTTTTCAAATAACTCAAAAATAAATATTTTTTTATGGAACTTTTTGAAAGGATAGCTCTTGGTGAGCAAAATAAAATGATTTTTTTAAAATATTTTAGTTTTTGCAAAAATCGCGTTTAGATAAAAAAGCGTTTTTGTAAAATCCCCATAATTCAGAAGCCGCCACATCTTTAGGAACGGAGTCGGGCTTAAAATTTTCTTTAATAATTACACTATTATGTGCAAATAGGTATTGCGCGAGCCTCAATTCGATTTCAAATATCGCAAAATACAATCGTATCCTATGAAAAAAATTGAAGAGGCCAATTTCATTCAGTATTGATGGCGGATTTCTAAAAAAAATATCAAAACGGGAAAAAGTCAGTGGCGTACCATTTTTTTTTATTAAGAAAGGTTGTGGCATTCTCGCACGAACGCCACTGATACAAGTAGAAATATTTGTGTATCACCCCAAAAAATGCACATTTATCCCTCCAGTGTTTTTCAAATTTCGAGTCAATTATCTTTAAAACTGAAATAATTAATAAAAATACTTCAATAAAAAAATAAAATTTAAACATTGTATCTCGGAAACGAAGCATATTTCGATCTACGTTTACATGAACTTTTTTTTCACAAAATAACTTGGGCAACCACCTCTAAAATATTTCGCACTTATTTACAAACACCCTGTATAACAGAAAGATAATTTTCCAGTCTTTGTTATGGAAGGAATATTCTGACAGTTTCACAAAACAAAAATACAGTTAGCCTTGGATTTCTACGTCACAGCTTTGTAGTAACTGTGAATGTTAAGTGTGTTTTTGTTTTCAAGTCGCAAATGTTGATTATTTAGAAAATAAAATAGGCACGAGCACATATGAAATTTAAAAAGATTGGAACAGTTGTATATTGTATCGGAATGGTGTTGTTAAACTTTATTTAATGGTCATTGATATGATTTTTATGAGATAAATATGTCTGTACACCTAAACATGTGTTAGTTTAGATTAAAATAACGCGTAATCTGCGTTTCTGAATAGAAAACATAATAATACACTTTGTTGATAAAAATACAGCGATCTGTATTAAATGCTCATTGCATTATTTTGTATTAGGTACTCTTTACCTTCTTGTTAATTTTTTAATGTAAAATGTAGAACAATTATTGCAGTATTAGCGTATTATTATTCAAATGTTTAAAATAAACAATATGAAACCAGTACGACGCGCATCAAAACAAGTACCGAGGAAAAAAGTTTTGCTAGATTTTGATGGTGAAAGAAACAATTTTGGATAGAATCCTTACTTTTTATTATTATATACCTGACTTTTAACTTTTAATAATGGACATTTTATTATCGAAATAAACGCGATGACTAAGTAGTTGTTTTTCAGTCAGCTCGGTAGCCAATTACCGATAACTACTTAATGGGACTAATTGGAAATAATAGAAATGCTCTAATGAGCAGCAAAACATTAATAACAGAGCGGACAGCCAGTTTTACTTTACATATCAAAAAAGATTGAATACTAATTACGTTTTTTACTCGTGTTGTTAAATTGTTATAACTTTTTATGAGGTATTATTCATTAATCAATGTTTTGTTTTGTACGTAAGTTACAAAATATGCATACGTATATTTTAAAGGTGTTTACAACTGGGTTTGTCCAGAAAATTATAAATAACAAATCGTTGTTCTTGAAATAGTCGACAAAAAATGCATGGCATTGTTTACATTTTGGTAGGTACATGAGAAATAATTTTAAAATTGTTCTCCTTGTAAAGTTCGGGCATACTAAAAAATGCAGTATAAAAATTTCTTTATAAGATTTTAAGCTTATAGGGGCTTACGAAAATTAACTCTAAAACCATAAGAACAACAAGGACAAAAATGTAGTAATCTAAATATCCGGAGAGAATGGGGTGTTTGATTTTAAAAATTTGAATTCAACTTGTGACGTAGACTGCGTGCGTTGTTAGTACTTCTTTAAGTAATTTGTCGTTGTCTTTCTTTTACTAAATAAAAGGACAATAGTTTGAGATTTCTAGTTGAGCTTCCTATTAATAGACTGCGCAATTAAAGCAATTTAGCACTTCAAAGCTGTTCGCCAAATTCGTTGCAGTTGTATATATACAGGGTGATTCACAACTTATCCAAAAAAATTTGGGAATAGATGCGGCATGAGAAATGGAGTCAATATCGTAAAAAAAAAATTGTAAAATCCTTATAGTTTCCGAGAAAAAAATTATTGAAGTTATAGTACATTCAACCACTACATAACTGCCAACTGTAGTCTCTAGCGTTATTCGCAATGCGCGTGGAGAGCCACGTGGCCCCAGCGACTCTGACTACTGAAATCGGATTTTGCAATCGTCGTTGCGATAGTATTTACCTGTTATCTGTGGTGTTTACAATAGTTTTTTAGTAGTTAGTGTCAAAAATGGTTTGCGCGATAGCAACTCGGAGTTGATGGATTTGTGTTATGGCGAAGCAAGACATTTGTGTTAGTTCGTAGAAACTGTGTAAGACGGACCCAAATGTTTTTACACGTTGGTGGATAAAATTTTGAACAATTTTTGTTATAACATCGGGTATGTCAAATGATTTTATTATTTAAAAACACAAATTAATTTTGTTAATTAATAAAAGCAAAAGCAGTTGTATTTGCCGATATAAAATTCCTTGCGTTTTTCCGTTTTTATCACACCGTTATGCCGGTCGCATTGTGCGATGTCAGGTTTTACAGTGGTCCAGTTTCCAGTGCCGTGCAGAAGTGTATTTTTAAATCATTTTCGAACTGCCCTTTTTGATTTTTTCTTTACAAAATTATATTTGTAAGGGTCCCCTCTACATCCAGAATTTTTTTTGGATAAGTTCTGAATCACCCTGTATATTTTAATTTCTAGTTAAATAATGATTTCATAAAATTTGCAGCAAGTTTTTTGTCACAATATTTAATTTTCTGTTAAAAAGGTGTCAAATGTCCCATTCTACTTCGTCGAATTAGAGTTGGAACCTGAAAAAATTATTAGTATAATTATGACTGGGAAGAGTATGTAGAATGATAATATCAAAAAAGTAACTCGAAAGAAGTGACGCTAAGTTGACAAATTGCAAATAAGTGGCAAAATTAGTTTTTTTTTTCACTTTTTTTACTGCCCACGAAAATCTAGACAACCTATCGGAAAATTAGTCATTTTATATTGTAGGCAATTTAATTACCTACAATTTAAGGTATCTAAAGTCATATTTCACCAATTTGTTAACTGTAAAATAAAGGTCGAAAACGAAAAAATCAGTTTTCGAAAATTACGTATTATTATTGCAAAAAGTGATGTTGATTATATTGTACATTATATAAAAAAAGTTATCTTGGGAACAAAAAGGCGTAGGTGATTTCTCTTTTTCTGTATTTTAAAAATAAGCTCTATTAATGCAAAAAGAGCGAATTCCCGAGCGGCATCTGCCTGACCTTTGGACCATTTGTTTATAACGCTGTTTTGCATGTCCTACTTTGTTAGTTGTAAAGGGCAACTTAATCTTTTTTTTTTGAAATTTTTCTTTTTCGGGCTCCATGCACCCTTTAATAAATATACAAGTAATTATGACTGAAAATATTAAATTTTATTCATTCCCATGGCAGGCATGATCCACTCTTCGGGGCTGGTGAAGAGGAAGAACATCATTGCCGCCGAGGACGCCAAGGTGGTGGCTAGCCTCCGTCGTGCCGGCGCCATCCCCATCGCCCTCACCAACGTGTCGGAGTTGTGCATGTGGTGGGAGAGCGCCAACAACGTTCACGGCAGGTCCAACAACCCCTACAACACCAACCACATCGTGGGCGGCTCGTCGGGGGGCGAGGGATGCGCTCAGGCCGCTGCTATCTCAGCTTTCGGTGAGTACAGAATTTTTTGACATCTTTTTCAAACCGGTAGGCTGTAGGACCCATAACTTAATCGAACCACCATTTCTGCAAGTTTTTAATCTGATATAAAATAGTTCATTGTATTGTAAATTTAAAAATATTTAATAAAGCGTGGATTTTATACTTAAACTTATACTTTTATAAATTAACACGCATTTTAGTCTTTTATTATTATTTTAATCTGTATTTTGTCTTTGTTTACATTATTACTTGTCTCATTTCAAAGCAAGGTATGACTTCTTCTACTTTTGGACCTACAGGTATCGGCTCGGACATCGGCGGCTCCATCCGCATGCCGGCCTTCTTCAACGGCGTCTTCGGCCACAAGCCCTCCCCCGGAGCGGTGCCCAACCACGGTCAGTACCCCGAGCCCGTCACCGACGAACAGGCCCGTTTCCTGGGCGTGGGACCGTTGTGCAGGCGTGCCGAGGACCTGCTGCCTCTGCTGAAGGTCATCGCCGATCCCAAGCTGAGGCTGGACGAGCCGGTGGACATCAAGAAGCTGAGGTGGTTCTACCAGGACACCGACGGCGGGTCGTTCTTCGTGTCGCCGGTGACGCAAGACATCAGGGCGCTGTTCGGGAAGATCGTCGCCCACCTGCAGAAGGCCCACAGGATCAAGATGGCGAAGGTAAGCGTCTGATAAAGATTAATAAAAATAAACTAATACTTAACTAACAAAAGTAGAGTTTCTGTGGTCATTAAATTACTGTGAAAATAATCGCGGATAACATGTCGACGGATTGACGTGTTTGTGTCGATTTGTTATTTTCGCGGACAGTGTTTTTCTTTTACACACCGTTAAGTGTATTTTATTAATAATTTTAGTTAACTTTTGTGTATTTATGAGAAATATGGCGGTTTACACGAATAGAGAAATGATAGGTTCGTTAAAAATGTATTTTCATGGTAAAATGTTTTGGTTAATTGAACATCTCAAAGTTTTCTATTGAAAAATCGTGCATATTTCCTAATGTTTTTTTGCAAAAAAAAATTGTACAGTAAACTGTTCTATTGTTTAAAATACAGGGTAGTACTGAGGTAACGGGCCAAAATCATGGGTAGATTCCCAAAGCAAAAATATTGCGATTTAGCCGAACTTACCGTAGTCCAAAAGTTGATAGTTAAAGATATGAAGGGTGTTCAATGTAAAATATAGTTTTAGTTTTTTTTTTTCATTTAATAAATCCAAAAATATCCACACAAAATTTTGGGGTTTGGTGTTCTTTGGGTTAAGGAATTGCAATCTGTTCAAATTTTGGTTATAATTCATAGAGAGCGCTAGCTGCAGTAGATTGAATGTGTTAAAAACGACATACCTTTTTTATACTTTAAGCTGTCTGATTTTTGGTATCAAAATCTTATTTTCCAACTTTTTCTACACAAAAAAGGTATACTTTATGAAAGTAGCTGATTCCAGCCCCAATGACTTGTTTTTGGGGTTACATGAAATCGGTTGTTTATGGAGAAACTATAAACACCCGGTAAGAACTTTGGCAACGGATTTTAAAAGCTGCGGAATCATTTCATGATAAGGATTTGTGCTTTAAAATGAGACAATCTTTTAATAAACGCGTTGATAATTGTATTGAAGTCAGTGGCAAGTGACGCACCGCTTCACCTAAAATTTCCGTTTGGTTGGTCAATTTAAAATTATTTTTAATTTTATATAAATTTTATAATTTACGTATAATTCTATATTGAAAATGTATTGTGTTTGTTTGTTTTATACGCAGAAATAAACAGAATAATTTCGCGGTGAACGCCTTCTAAAAAAACATTGTCTTTGTTGAGCGCGAACATCAGCCTCGTACAGCAACAACATAAGTGACGCGGATCAAAATCAGTTTGTATTCCGCTTCACTTCATAACGTTGTTTACGGCGGTTGTCATGGCAGCGAGGCGGCCATCACGTGAGTAAACTACGGCATGGGGGACGAGTGACGTGGAAATTGAAGCAGCATCGCCATCGCCCATCGCCTGCGTTTAAATTGTTTATACGATACGTCGCCATTGCCCAGTACACGGTTACAACGATTCTTTGTTTGAATTTGAAAAATTTTGCCTGCGGCGCTTTTTTTTTTTTCTTTTTAGTCAATCAATTAATATACTTCACCTATTGTGAATGACACGAGCCGCCACTGATTGAAGTTAGAGGTTGACATTTTTAGTAGTTATTGTCAATAAGGCATATTTTTTACTAATGTTTACTATTTTACAATTCATTACAATTTTTTATTCTAAATAAACCCTTGTTTTAGACATTTCTAAATTATTTTAATTATTTCACTATTAACATTGAAAGTTTCAAAGCCAAATATCTCGAAAACGATGCGAGACAGCTACTTTCATAAAGTATACCTTTTTTGTGTAAAAAAAGTTGGAAAATAAGAATTTGATACCAAAGATGAGATACCTTAAAGTACAAAAAAGTTATGTCGTTTCCAACACCTTCAATCTACGGCAGCTGGCGCCCTCTATGAACTATAACCAAAATGTGAACAGATTTCAATTCCTCGATCCAAAGAACCCCAAACCCTAAAATTTTGTGTGGATATTTGCATTTATTAAGAAATAAATGGAAATAAACTAAAATAATATTTTACATTTAACACCCTGTATCTCTTTAGCTATCAACTTTTGGACTAATGTAAGTTCGGCTAAATCGCAACATTTTTGCATCGGGAATCTACCCATGAATTTTGACCCATTACCTCGGGGATTACCTGTATACAGGATGATTCACAAATGGTGACCAAAAATGAAACCTCGTATTCTTTGGTAAATTTTTTATCATTCCTATAAAGTTTTTATCTAGGATGGTTCGTTAAAAAGATACAGGGTGTTAAACTTCAAAAAAAATTTTTAATTTTTTTAAATAATTTAATTTTTAAGTGAAATCATTTGAAATTGGTGACGTGTATTTATGTAAACATTGTTGAAAATCTGAGGGCTTTTCCTAAAATTTACATCCTCCGTTGGCGGAGATACAGGGTATCGGTGGCATATTTTTCTAAATAAAATAGTACGCCACTGCTTTACGGTAACAACCATGATATTTTCGGATTCATCTTTCTAATTTATCATTTGTCACAGGCCAATTTCCAAGAGCTCTCAAGTTTAGCCATGTTGTACCAGTATATAAAAGATCAGATAGGCATAATGTTGATAATTATAGGCCCATTACTTTATCGCCAGCTTTTAGTAAAGTATTTGAGTACTGTTTTAGATCTCGTTTGGAGAGTTTTATGAAGGAATTCAATATTTTGACAGTATCACAACACGGATTTTAGTTTAAAAAATCTACACATAGTGCAATAATTTCTTTTTACACTCAACTGATTAATTTTGTCGACCGAGGTGAGTGCCCTGCTGGGATATTTTGCGACCTCAGCAGGGCATTCGATTGTGTAAATATTGATAGACTTTTGTATAAGTCCGAAAAATAGGGAATAAGAGGACCTGCGTTATTGTGGATCTCTAGTTTCTTAAAAAATAGAAAACAATCGGTTAGAATGACCTCTAAGCATGGTCAAGAGATTCGGGAGGTATGTTCTCGGCAGGTGGATGTTACGGTTGGAGTGCCTCAGGGTTCTGTTTTGGGCCCTGTGTTGTTTCTTCTGTACATGAATGACCTGGAAAATTGTTTACCTGACGGCGTTTCGGCAACTTTGTATGCTGATGACACTTCTTTAATTGTATCTCGACCTAAAAACGATATTTTAGAAAGTGCTTGTAATGGTGCTCTTCGTGACCTAAATGACTGGTTTAATTGCAATTTTTTGTACCTAAATAGTGCCAAAACTAGTCTGTTGAGATTTCATACATCTCAGAACCGTAGTAACCTTAAGCTTAATATTAAAGCCGGTAATGATATTTTAGGGGAGGATAGGAGTGTAAAATTTCTCGGTCTAATAATTGATGATACTATGACCTGGAGGGATCACTGTTTTGCACTTACATCAAAGCTTGCTTCTATATGCTTTCTCTTTCGAAATGTAAGGCAGGTCCTTACACAGAGCCAATTAATGTGTATCTATTATGCGCAGGTATTTGCCAGATTAAAATACGGTATATGCTTTTGGGGATTAGGTGCAATGACCTCTGATGTATTTTTAACCCAAAAGCGAATTGTTCGTTGTATGGTTGGGGCGACCAATCAAACCTCATGTAGAAATATCTTTCGTAGGCTGAGGATACTGACACTCACCGGTATATATTTGCTGGAAGTCTGTACATTTATTTATGACAATTATGATACGTTTGGTAGACAGGGTGATCGCCACCTGTACTCCACTAGAAACAGAAATAATTTTTATGTTCCATTTAGAAGGCTAGATATAGCAAGACGTTTACCTGATGTAGTAGGTTTGAGTATATATAATAGATTGCCTTTGGATGTAAAACTCTGTAAAGGTAGAAAGGCTTTTATTGGATCCTTGAAGGCATTTCTGATCGAGGGATGTTTCTATAGTTTAGACGAATTTTACTCTGAATGTATTTAATTTGATTTGTTGATTGTTTTGTGTAAGTTTGTGCTTATTGTTATTTTTTCTATTGACGGATCCCATATAAATGTAAATGTTTATCTACAGGAATAAAATGCTTATCTATCTATCTATCTATCTATCTATCTATCTATCTATCTATTTTCTACAAATTACTACTCTCTTTGTTGTTGTTTTTAATAAAGAAATTAATAACATTAGTCATCATTTTAATGATTTTATTTGAGTAAATGCTCCAAAAAGACCTCTATTTCCACAAACACAGGCTCGGTATTTTTTAGTAACAAAAATGTAATTTGTTCAAAGTTTATTGTTCCTTAAATCTGATGAAAAGCATTATTTATTCTTTGTTCTAACTGCTCAGAATGTCAAAGTTGCTATTGCAGCCTACTATGTAATTTTAAACTGCATTTTATTTGAATATCGAAATGTGTTTGTCAGTTCGTTTTTTTATGTTTTACTCGAAAATCAGGCTTTTTTTTCGAAAAACATAAAAGAGAGCAGTAATTTGTAGAAAACTGAAAGATGAATCTGAATATATGGTTGTTCAAATTTTGGACAATGTTTACATAAATACTTGTGCTCAATTTCAAATTATTTCACTGACTAGTTATTTAAAAAAATTAAATTAATTGTAAAGTTTATCATACCGTATGTTTTTAATGAAGCGTCCTAAATAAAAATTTTATAATAGCTGTTTTACATTGACAATTTATTCATGAATAAATTGACAAAGTTCTTCATGAATTAATTCACGAATTTATTAGTAAACAGTGTGTTTTTACACTGCTACAGACTTTGTCAAGTTTTTAGACGTATGAATCAGTTCTACCAATGAATTGAAGAAGCAAATAAATTGCAAAAATGTCACCTTTCCACTCATAATTGTAATGATACAACAGCGGTACCGTTCTGACACATATTATTTAAATATTAGTGTTTGTAAGTAACAATTCAGTAAAAACAATGCAAAACTAGCACGACGCCACACAATTATTTACATATTCCAATAACATAACCTCATTACTTATCTGAGGCAGGAAATCTGTTGGGTTGGTACTTCCGAACTTCACGAAGAAATTGGCGAAAATTAGAACATGCTCTAATTCGCCAAGAGATTTGGTGCATTACACTTGTCCAATTTCTTGATGAAGCGACTTCATGAATTAATTGATCAATAAATTGTCAATGTAAAACAGCTATAGGAAAGACTCCCCTTAAAAATTACCAAAGAATAAGAGGTTTCATTTTTGGTCACCATTTGCGAATCATTGTGTATCTACATATCTCTATACATATCTCTAGTTCACTTTGTATACATCTGAGGAGGCAATGTGAACACCTGAAACTGTGGATTATAATAAAATTCCTTCATTTTTAAATTTGTGCGTATGTCTGTGGATATATTGAGTCTTAAATCAACAAACATTTATTTCATTATAAACACACCCACCTGGAAATTTTTTCTCCAGAGACATTGTAATATTTTTAAAACGCCAGAAATACGCGTTAGTTTAATTTTATTTTAATTTTGATGGTAAGATTTATGTAGAACGTGAGTAGCAGCTAATTGTTTCTTTGTAACTTAATGTTGACGCTTTTTTTAATAATAATGGAGGTACAATTTTGTCTAGTATGTGATAAACTCATAACAGAAGCTTTAAAAAAAAAGGTATCATATCTGAACAGTCCGTACCTATCTATTGTCTAAAACTTTTATCATCTCGTTGTCTAAAATGAGATAATACAGATTTACTTTTCTGATTTGTTACCTACGTACAATGCACAGTCATTTTGCTGCTCTTATCAAATTCGTGGAATTTTTATTATGTAATGGAGGAAATATTTCTGTCTCCGTTTATAGTCTATGATAAAATTATTTGTATCGCTCAAACATTCAGAGAAATTGATGTTAATACGAATCCGAACGATTACTCATAAACGCGAATAATGGATGTAATAATTGAAAACATTTGTTCAACGTAGCGTATGAAAAACAAATACGTACATACTTGAAGTGAAATTAACATAATTTAGTAACTTAAATACCTACTAGATGCCTTCCATAGTAACTTTCTATAGACAATAATTGTGCCTATTTATGTAACGGGTATATTAAAATGAACGAGTTATATAGGGTTCTATTAATATTTAAAATTAATTGAAAGGATTAACTTTTTTTATTTATTAACATTTTCATTCAACTTTTTGTTGATTTTGCTTTTATTGTTTTTACTATTGTTGTTGACGATGTCTCAGTATTCCACTAAATTGTACCTATAGGTTATTCTTTGACTAAAAGTAAGAAAAAAACATTTATTAATAGTCAACATTTTGTTTTTGACACACAGGGTGATACATGTTTTATAATTTTTTTTAGTTGTTCTCTTTTTGGGAAAATAAAATGAAAACGACTGGGTATTGGTATAGGGAAACTTTAACAAAATTACACTCAATTTTAGTGCAGAATAAAAAAATTGGGGGTTTCTATTTAAAAATTTCTAGTTTTTCACATTTTCTGAACTTCATATTCTTCATATCTTTTTTTTTGACCACTCTGTATAAAAATTGAAAAATTTTTTGTCAAATCCAATAAATTAGGTCTTCCTTTACAAAATTTCCTATTCGCACAAAAAAATAAACCTGTGTTTCCAGTAAAACTAAATTTTGCTGACAGTGCATCTGTCAATTTTTGCCTGAAAATCAAAATAACTCGGAAATGGTCAATCCTAAGTATAGAGAGTGCTATATGTTTTCAACTTAAAAATAAATGCTCTTTTCCAAAAATGCAATAATATACAGGGAGTTCCATTTAAATTAAGAAAGATGGTATCGAGTTCCGGTATAGGCTTCGTAGGCCCCACAGTCCATATCACCACCACAATTTCAAAAAAATCCTTCAAGCGGTTTCCCAGATATCCATCGATGGAGTCCATTGTGAGACACTTAATACAAGGTGATTCACAAGTGGTGACCAAAAATTGAACCTCGTATTTTTTGGTGATTTTTAAGGGGAGTCTTCCTATAAAGTTTTTATCTAGGACGCTACGTTAAAAAGATACAGGGTGTTAAACTTCAAAAAATATTTTTAATTTTTTTAAATAATTTAAAAACTAGTAAGTGAAATAATTCGAAATTGGTGACAAGTATTTTTGTAAATATTGTTCAAAATCTGAAGCCTTTTTCTAAAATTTAGATGCTCCAATGGCAGAGGTATAGGGTATCAGTGGCATATTTTTCTAAATAAAATAGTACGCCACTGCTTTACGGTAACAATAATGATATTTTCGGATTCGTCTTTCAATTTTCTACAAATTGCTACTCTCTTACGTTTTTCAAAAAAAAAAACCTGATTTCCGAGTAAAACTTAAAAATCGAACTGAAACACTGGACCTCAACCTACTGGTTTTCTTTTTATGGGGTGCTGTTAAACGGTTGGTATACAGTGAACAAATTAATACACCTGAGCAGTTAGAAGAAAGAATAAATAATGCTTTTCATCAGATTCAAGCAACAATAAATTTCGAACAAATTACATTTTCATTACTAAAAATATGTCATTCCTGTGTTCGTGGAAATTGCGGTATTTTTAAGCATTTTCTCAAATAAAATCAATAAAATGATGGCTAATGTTATTAATTTCTTTATTCGAATAAATAACGGAATGATTAATATTTGTCATGTCAATTAAGTAAAAGTGTTTTCAGTTTGTTTTTTAAGTTTTACTGGAACATTATTTAATAAAATTAAAAATATTTTTTGAAGTTTAACACCGTGTATCTTTTTAACGAAGTGTCCTAGATAAAAACTTTATAGGAAGACTCCCCTTAAAAATTACCAAAAAATACGAGGTTCAATTTTTGGTCACCATTTGTGAATCACCCTGTATATATTTCCGGGGGTTTTTGACATGCTGTGTCTGAATCCATTACATCACGAGGTAATTTTCACTGCAAAATTCGTTATGGGATTGAAAGTACTATTCTTCCCCTTTAAAATTTATTTTGAATCATTCAAGTATCTTCTTTTCTCTCAAAAAAATCGTCTGTTGAAGTTGATGTCTTTCGTATTTGTCGGAAATTGAGTAGCATCAGGTAAAGACTTGAAAAGAGAAAAATCGAATTAGAAACACGAATAAATTTCCACTGGTTATTCGGCTTTCAGGGTCACTGATTACAAATCTGATGTCAGATTTACAAAATTCAAAATAGCGGATCCAATATGATGGATGGAATAAAAAAAATGTGATTTTGAATTTTGTAATTCTGACTTCAGTTTGTAACCTCGAACACCTAAAGAACTAGTGGGAATTTAGGTAGCTATAATTTGATTTTTCTCTCAATTTCCGAATATCAACGAATATGCCAAAATAATTCAATAAATGATTTCATGAAGAGGAAAAGAAATTCGAATAATTCAAAATGGATTTTAAAAAAGAAGAGTAGTACTTTGAGAAGCTGTATAATGATTTTGTGCCTTAAATATAGTGAAAAAAAAACGTGTTTTTTGCATTTTTAAGGTTAGGATATCTGTAAAATGTGATATGATGGAGCAATTCTGAGATCAGATTCATATTCAGTGCGCTGAAAACCTTCAGGAAAATATACATAGTCCTGTTTCTGGTTTAGGTCAGTAACATTTCATTGTCCTGTGTTATAAATAAATATGGAACACCTCAAGGAAGTGTTCTGGGGCTAAAGTTACTTTTATTCTACATTGACATTATTTCTTATCATAACTGTTGTTTATTTATCTATTTCACACCTTGTAAGTTTAATTTTGAATGTGGCATATCATAAATCTATTTCAGTAAAGATTATTATTATTATTTAGATTTTTTTTTACCTCAAAATCACCACCTTGCCTAATCGCGCTGCTATTGAATTTGCAGGTTTCGTACAAGCGTTTCTCCAAGAGCGGCCCCATGTGGTTCGCCAACATGAAATCCCCCAACGGCCCGTCCTTCCAGGAACAGCTGGCCAACCTCGACGGTTCCATCAACCCCTGGCTGGAACTCGCCAAGTGGACCGTACGACTCTCCGAGCACACCTTCATCGGCATCATGACTTGCCTGGCCGAGAAAGGCGGTTGCTCGTACGGTGACGAGAAATACGAGTACCTCGTCAAGGAGCGCAACGAGTTCCGCAGGGAACTCCTCGATCTCTTGGGAGACGACGGGGTGCTTCTGTACCCGACCCACCCCACCGCCGCCCCTTACCACAACGAACCCCTCATAAAACCGTTTAATTTCTCGTACACCGCCGTGGTGAACGTCCTGGGGCTGCCCTCCACGCACTGCCCCATGGGGCTGGACAAGAACGGCCTGCCCGTCGGGGTGCAGGTGATCGCAGCGGAGGGTAACGACAGGCTGTGTCTCGCCGTGGCAGGGGAGATCGAGAAGGCCTTCGGGGGATGGGTCCCCCCCGCCATTAAAGCCTAGGTTTTTTTTTTAATTTTTTTTCACGTTTGTGTCGTAACGTTACTATGCGGGCTGCGGATTTCCTCGGCATTATGTTTGAAGGGCATTAAAATGGGTGATTTAAAAAATATATTGAAGAATTTACTGGGTGCGTAGCACAAAGTTACGATGAAAACTAAACGTGCCTTTATCGCAACGTAGTGCGACAGCAAAGCGAAGTTCTTCTGGAAATTGTTTTTATTACAATTGTTTTTGTAGAAAATATAACTTTGGAAAAACCTTTGTTCGAAAACGTGCCGAGGAAATGTTTGGGTTATCCTTAATTTTTTTTTGCGGTAAGACTTACTAAGTCAGTGCTTCTTCGGGAAAATCTCAGTAGCAATCTCTTTTTCGTTCAAAATATTTCACCCGTCGCACAGTGGGAAATATTGGACAAAATTCTCACTACTCGGCAATTTTCATCGTCTCGTCGTGATTTTTTTTTTAATAATCTCGTGGTCATCTGAATTTTCATATTCTGGTGAGGTTTTTTCGAAAAACCCTTTCTTTTTTACGCTTAGGGAGCGCCCCAACTTCAATGTCGAAGGAAGAAAAAATTTTTAAATACTCGATGATCAGTTGTAGGAAAAAATGTTTAAAAAGTACCTGCTATTAATAAAATTGATTATTATGGCCCTTGATGATATATCTGATGTTTTTTCTTCAAAAACCTAACCTCAAAATTATTAATTCTGACGTAAAAGCCTTAAACAAAATTTAAAATGTGCTTTGGAAATTTACATTGGAAAAAAGTTTTTTTCCGATATAAATTTCGTTTAAGGCTTTTAGGTTAGAATTAATAATTTTGAGGTTAGGTTTTTTAAGAAAAAACATCAGATATATCATCAAGGGTCATCATAATCAATTTTATTAATAGCAGATACTTTTTAAACATTTTTTTTCTACAACTGAACATCGAGTATTTAAAAATTTTTTCTTCGACATTGACGTTGGGGCGCAACCTAAGCATTAAAAAAGAGTTTTTCGAAAAAACCTCACCGGAATATGAAAATTCAGATTACCAAGAGATTATTGAAAAAAGAATCACGACGAGACGATGAAAATTGGCGAGTGGTGAGAATTTTGTCCAATACTTCCCACTGTGCGTTGGGTCGATTTAATGAAGCCTGAAGTGGAGCATTAAGTCAACAGAAATGTTGATAGACCAAATATTTATTAAATACATGTGGCTTAACCGTTTGTAGAGATAGAGGAACCTGTTCTTGTTATTCCCTCATTCTTGTGGTCGATCTAGAGTTGATCGTCCGCCTTCCTAAGGTCCAATGTGATTTCGACGTATCTACTGTCGAAATAAGCACATTTCCTTGTACCTGCATTACTTCCAGTGGGGGTCATGTTTATTAAGAGGCTACTTTTGAACTTTAACACGTATCGTCAGTTCATTTCCTCGAAACACGTCTTGAAAACTTAATTTTTTTTAAATGTAACAATGAAGACGCACAAACACACTTGTAAAGTTATGCACTAACATTACACAAGACATTTCGGTAAACTAAAAATTTATTCTATTTCCATTCCAGCTAAATATAATTATTTTTACGGTGTCGTAAAATTACAAAACATCTTGCAAAACTTTAAAACGAAAATTTTTTATCCCAAATTTACGTCAATCGTTTGTTTTTTTTTATCTACTTCCCACCCTGATGTCGTCAAGTGTATTGATATTCCGTAGTTAACTAATCTAGGTCAAAGTTTCATTGAATTGATTAAAAAAAGTAACAAGGGCGCTGTCCAGTGACGGAGTAGACAAGAATTTTTATAACTTGATTATTTTATTTAAAAAAAAACGTTTCACGTACTGTGAGCCTCTAAAAAATTGACCCCCACTTGAAGTTACATCCAAATAAAATCCGAACTACCAATTTTTGTTTGGAAAAGAGTATCTACAGGATCCAAAGAAAATCGTCTATCGACGGTCGCCAAAACTTCCCGTGCCTATACCCGAATTTCCTCAAAATCGGTTCCTCTGTGGTTACTCTCACTTCTCGTCATGCTAATGAATTTAACCAAGTCGCGGAATTTCTGTGTATTAAAAAGCTTGTGGTTGGTTTACGTTTTACCTTTCGGTTTATTTCAAAAGTTTCCGTCGTGTGCCAAATAATTGTAATGAAACTGCAAAATGTCTAGTACTTTAGAGTATGTTGGTATGGTTTTTTTTTTTCCTAATAATATGTACTACCTCTTTAATTGCATTTTTAAATTGAAAAAAAAAATACAAAGCCAATTTTCGCGAAGACGAGGATGTTGCATTTAAAATTCTTATAAAAACTATTTAAAAGCAAGATGTAGAATGAATTTCCTGTGAATGGCTGGTCTCATCTCGCCAACATTTTTTTTATACAGGGTGTTTTCAAAAGGAGTCTCACAAATGGTACCAGTGAATCTACAGCTCAAAAAAATGCGTTTTGCATAAAATGACCTTGGGAAAATGTTCACCCCTTAGGAGATACAACGTATTAAAGTTTCCAAAAAAAATATGAAAAAGCGGTTGTAATTTGAAAACCAAAAAAGGTACATTAGTCAAATTTTACACAAATTTTCTACTAATGCATGTGCCAACTTAACTTCTCAATGATTTTTTGAAATGTTCTGCCCCTTAGACGGGGTTGAAACGAGCATCCTCTAAGTTATTTTTTGCGACAACTTTTTTCGTTGACAAAAATCGCGTAATCAGAAATAAGTTTAATGCGAATGAAAATTAATTTATTTTTTTTGTTAATAAACTGTTAGTTTTAAAGCAAAAAAGTAATTGAGGTAAAAATTTTTGAAATGAACCAGGCTAACTGACACGTATTTTTGTATATTCAATTTTTGTCAAATAAAAAAGTTGTAGCAAAAAAAAACTAAGGATATGCTTTTGTACATGCATTAGTATAAACCTTGTGTAAAATTTGAGTAATGTACCTTTTTTAGTTTTCAAATTACAGACGCAATTCCATATTTTGTTGGAAACTTTGAGAAACCGTATCTCCTAAGGGGTAAAATTTTACTAAGGTAATTTTTATGCAAAACGTCTTCTTTTTAGCTGTAGATTCATTCATTTGTGCCACTTGAATTCAAAATGGCCCTGTATAGGTTTGTTCCTCAGTAATGATTTGAGATGGAAATTTTTAATGAAATTACGATTTTCAACATGACGTGTTACATTTTCGATATTTGCGATTACGAAAGCGAATATTCAAAGTCGATATTCACGAACGTGAAAGGGAATACTGGCATTTTTGTTGTTTACGTCATTACTGTTATTAATTATACGCAATTAAATTTAAAATGCAGTTTTTGAAAAAATTGCAATAATAGAAAAATTCGTAACAAGTAATCGGTTACAAAATCGAAGAAGAAAATCAGTTAAAGACTTATACTTAAAATCGGACGATCTTTTCCTGATCTATGTCATTCTGTATTTTTCTGACCATGTTTTCGGTGTCGAGAAACGAGACGAGTAAGTGATGATGGTTTCTAAGTGGCCTACTCGTCTTATCGTCAATTTTTAATTGTTGACACCGTCACGCTTTAACTTTCTAAATCCTTACGACAAAGCGGCACACTTTAATTTAATTACGTCTCAAATAATAACGGAGACAACAAAAAATATTGGTCCACAGAATGTTTCAAATAGATTTTCGCTGTTCCATCAAATTTATTTTGTTTTGCGCGCTGTATATTATGAAAACGTACTCGTTAATAAAAATGTACATCTTAGTGTCGATATTGAGGAATAAACCTGAATCAGATAAAATATCGCTAATATCTGGTTAAACATTTGCAAGAAAATAATTTTAATGCAGTTTATTTTTATATTTTATTATATATTTTTTATATATATTTTATTTTTTTTTTGATAAATTTCATACGTAGACCATTAGATCGGTATTATTACATTTTTTTTTGTCTGTATATTACTTAAATTGTTTTATGCTACACGTGTTTTGTGGTGATAACGTGCACAAGCTAAACTTCATGTGATAGATAGTAAGAAAATAGCTGTACTATATATATATATATTTACTATATACAACTTTTATACTAAATCTGTGTAATGCGTGTTCTCAGGTTTATAGAAATATTAAGTATATGTAATCTTGTCTATTTATAAAACAAAAAATAAGTCAAATGTTGAGATTGTGAATTATTTTTTTATAATTATTGTTATAAATTTTATAATAAAGATATTCTTTACTATTTGCATAAAACTGGCCTTATTTTCCACTGCCCCTGTACCAATATAATTGTAATATAATTTTGTTTTTACGTATTGAAAAATTTGACAAAATTAATATTTATCGAGTATATAAATAGAAAAAACAGTTTTTGGGTTTTCTGTCTAGAAAAAAGTCGAAACAGGTGATATTTCCTTACCATCACTATAGAAAAAAATAGATACATGCACGGCCTATGAAAATTATTTGTGTATATTGTACCTACAGCACAACGTCAAAAATAAACATTAGAACTACTAACGTATGTCGTAGACTAGAGCACTAAATTTATAATATTCATATGATTTTGTGGAATTAATACTTTTTACATTTGGCCTTATATTGATTATAATATTGATATTGCAATTAGTTTCTAAAATTAGTATTACTTACAATATTGTTCCCTATTTTTGAAAAAAAAAACTGTAGAAACGGTTATTTTAAGACCGTATAAGAAATCATAAAAAATACGTGTTTCAATTTAAACAGGCTCCCTAATAATTGTCGGGAATTAAACGCACCGAAGCTTTGGAAGTAGAGCTTTGACTATAAAACAAATACTGTAATAAACAATAGCAAAATATTATTAGCTGCGACCAGTCGCGTTTTGAGCATAAACAAATGTGTACCAGCTGTTGTATGCACAACTCCGGGGAAAAAGTCCTGAAAAAATCTCCGGTGCTTGGTTCCTGATTTAAAAAACCAAAAATAAGTCAAAAATGGTCCGTGTTTAGAATAAAATAGGATTTTTTTTCTAAATAAACTTTTATAAACAAAAGTAAATGTTTAATTTTAATCAGACAAATCGTTAAATATAATTTCATCAAAATCGGAAATATTTTATAAAAGAGGTTTTTTCAAATATCAACATCTTATGAAGTAACAATCAAAATATAAACCGAAACATCCTGTATAAACATCTATAAAATCATTAATTTTAAATTCAGATGAATTAGATAATATGACCTTTTTTAGAATGAAATCAAAACGTGTTCAAGTTTTTGAAATTTTATTCGGCAAGTTGCTGATTGCGTAAGGTTTTTTTAGAGGCTCTATAGAGCTTGCAACTCTGGACCCACTCCAAGCAAAAATTGTAGCTACGCCGATGATTGTAATGATGTATTTCTAATAGCACAAAATTGTCAAAAAATTAGTGCCTTTATAGGCGCGATTTTGTACGCAACTGGGGTCGCTGAACAGGTTAAGGGAAAATATTGAAAATCTCGTAAACTAGAGGAACTAGACAGTAACCGAGTGCAATTTTGGATTTATCAAGGCCGTTATAGGCCACCCGAATTTTTTCAGAATTTTCTGAGACCTAAAAATTTTTGAGAAAATCCTTGAATCCCCGAAAATTTTAAAAATTTTATTTTCTATTTAAGAGAGGAACTGTAAGTATTTCGGCTCGCTGAACTAGATGGGATCATTATTAGTTTTTGTGTATCTATTTTTGGTTTTCAGAAAAGTTGAAAATCTTGAAAACAGTAAACCTGCATATTCTTAGAAAACATATGTAAATAATAATGCGGGAAAACGACCATTTTGCTTTCAGATCGAAATCGCTACCTCCACACCACTTATACGACTTTCTAGCACAGCAGCCGATAACTTCGGCATTTTCAACACTAGTGACTAAAAAGAATTGCGAATGTAGTTCAAAATATTGATAAAATAATGTCAAAGTTTCATCAAATCAAAGTTCTTGATGAAAGTAGATTTAGTTATAAAAAATTTCCTTCCTCTCCATAACAAAAGAGAAATATACAGATTTAAATTAAATTTTAATGGAATTTTGAGAACTTTTTGTTAGTTTTGTCAATTTTCAACAAAAAAATTGGACAAAAATTTACAAAATTTGATGATAATACTAGTGTATTTATAAAACAGAAATTTTTTTAACGTAATTGACATTCTTGAAATACATATAAACGTCGAGAACTGGTTTAATAGTAATAAACTCCATTTAAATGTAGCTAGAACTGACCCAATGATATTATATTACTTAGTTATTTTGTATGCGCAATTTTTTTGTTGTTGTCTTGTGACGGTAAACTTTGTGCACCACCATAAATTAAAAAAAAGCTTTCATTACATTTCCAATTTTGTTTGGTAATGGAAATAAAATAAGAATTGAAAAAATAAATGTATTTATTATGTCTTTTGTTACAAAACAGAATAATACAAACATTGTACCTAAATATGAATAAAAGGGTAAGGGAAAGTTTAAGTTTAATTAGACATTGTCAGATATTTTGTTGCTACTCACTATATCCATCAAAAAGTATTTTTTTTTTTTCAAAACACATTTTTAATATTTTCTACTTGTTTTAATTTTTTTTTTTTTTATTTGAAGAAAAGCAATGCAATCCTACAATTTCACGATAGATATTTATTGCTTCGGATGCTGCAAAGGGCAGACAATTTTATCAATTTATACGCGGTTGTAAATACAAAAGTTGTAGACCTGTAAATTGATAGACCTACCTAAGACATTTAATGGGTCACCCTGTATATATTTTTACAATTGAAGGGCTCTATGCAAAAAGTCCCTAAGTGACTTTTTTTAAGTTTTGAGATATCGATTTTTCTAACACATAGGCACTTTTTGCATAAAACTTGATAGATGTAGTGACACGGTCAAATGCTAAATATTGTATTTATAGTCCAATTAACTAAGCCTTTAAATCAAAATTTTGCCAACTTGGCTGAATTTTTGATATGAGTTAGTTTAACCCTTTGAGGCCGGAATTAATTCGAAAATTGTGAAGTGAAAAATAATGGGAATTTTTGAATAGAAATGTGTTTATTAACATAACCATAAGTTGAAATATCACTTAAATAAACAAAAAATATACAGGATTATCCTGCAGGACGTGGTTACTAGTGCTAACCACTAGGAACTGAATAATACAGGTATCAAGTTTACTTTGCAAAATTGCAACTTGACAAATGAAGAAACAAATGACGCAAAATGATTCTTTTATTTTATGTGAAACAGGGCAAAACAGTTCCTGTCTTTATTTAGGCATAGCCCCACTTGACAGGTCGTACATTTCCAAATCGTTCTATGAACATGTTTGAGGGTACTACATTTAGCACACCGGACTGAGGTTGATCTTTTCGGCATATGAAGAGCATTACCATAACGTACTTCGTATGGAACAACCTTTTTGAAGTTACTTGGAGGTCGTTCTAAAGAAGGTCTTCCGGACTTAGCAGGTTCAACAATACCTATAAGTCCTCGCAACACAGACATTCTAAATTGTTTTAGTGTAAGGGTTTTGCAATCACATCTTTGTTGGAAGAGAATAAAGGCATTAACTATGGTGGCATCAAGGAAGTAAAAAATAATCCGATGCCACCATTTATGAGCCTTTCTGTCAACTTCATAATGGCTCTTCATCATGTCAAAACGGTCAACATACCCCATATGAGTATTATAATCCCGAATCATCCTTGGACACGGTATCTCTTCCGCACAACCATTTTTCTTTTTTCTGGAAGTAGTCTCCATAATTGAGGGATCATGGTAGTTCCCTAGAAGTAGGACACTTCGGCGGTCCATCCATTTGAGGGCAGCTATTCCATCGTTTGAAACACGCCAATCAGCCTCTCCACGTTTCATGGCTTTGTCTGTTTTGAGTTCGGGGAAGTGTTTACGCCCTTTTCGAATAGTTCCACAAGAATGTATTTTATCAGATTGTAACTTTCGCTGAAGTTGGACAGAATTAAAATAATTATCGAAAAACACCTTGTGATTTTTATCTACCAATTTTCGAGTGAGATCCATAACAACTCTATGGCCCAAATTTTTTTCTGTTACTTGATCAGCCTTGCCAGTGTAAATTTGGAATTCGCACATGTATCCTGTTGAATCAGCTCGAACCCAAACTTTGTAGCCTCGTTTGATAGGTTTCATTGGCATGTATTGGCGGAAGCTACTACGCCCTTTGAATCTTATCATGCTCTCGTCCACGGATTGAAACTCGCTAGGCTTCATGGACGACATAAATGTTTCTTGAAGCTTAGAGAGTAGAGGTCTTACCTTATATAGCTTGTCGTAGTTTTGTTCACCTTTTTGTGGTTGAACTGCGTTATCATTAAGGTGAATATTACTCAGCAACCAAGCAAATCTATCTCTACTAATAACGGAACTAATAAAAGGATCTCTCATTTCTTCCTGAGAAGACCAGTAATCTTTGAAGCTTGGTGGTTTTTTCAAACCCATAAGGAGATTAACTCCCAAAAAGATTTTAATCTCCTTTGCAGTTGTTGGTTTGAAATTTCTTCCTTCACCATGTCTCTGAAATGCGTATAGGTTGGTTTGGAATGTAATGTGGGTGATCAAATCTTCTGGAAACAAATGCAAGAATACGTTTGTCGTTGTCTCAATATCATCAGGCAAATCCGGACCAGTTGCTTCTGCGAAAGCACTTGGTTTCATAATGTTGGAAACATCGTCAGACCAGTAATCTGGCAGGAATATATCAGGTCGTCTGGCGAGTGGGATATCATCATCGCTGTCCCAGTGTAAGTCGTTATTGGAAATCATGTCATTATCCTCGATAATTATGTCCATATTTTCGATGTCAAAAACTTCACCATTATTGGAAGCATCAGGCGTCGGCAATTCATCATTCATAACCTCGTCTAGATCTTCTACAAGAGATTCATTATCGCTCGGTATTTCGTCTAGAAGATCGAAAACACGACCTGGATCCATATTTTCGTTATCAGACAATTTCCAGCAAGCCATATTATCTGAAATGCAAGGAATTAAATTACAAAATATGCTCCACCACATTTGTTGTCAAATTTTAGGATTAAAAATACTTTCATACAATCTATTAATATTAGGAATATTAAGGAAAATAATTTTTTTTTTTAAAGTATTATATATTCCTAGTGGTCACCATGGGAAACCACACAAAAATCTGCTTACGTCAAGCTCATTTAGAGAAATACAGAATATTTTTTACAACCGACAATAAATATGCATATGTTGGAACACTTACCTGCTATTCTTAATGCAAAAATATAACAAAAGCTAATGAAAGAATTCAAAACTAGAGATGTGTTGCTCTTTTACTGTCTGCTACTTTGGCACTGTTCCGCAGTTGTCACTGGAGCTGACTGTTCCGCTGCGACAAAAGAAGCAGTGATTTTTCGGAGCGTTTACTGCAAAGTGCAATTTACTAGCGCCAGAGCCAGAGACAGCTTAGGTGTGCCGGCCACAGCAGAGCAGATTCTCGCTCAGCCGGCACAGTAGCAGAATTAGTCACAGTGTCACACACTAAACATATAATACAGTCGCATTTGATTTAAGGACATTGTATTTCAGCGACTACAGCAATGCGTGTATTGCTGGTTGTTGCTCTACAAATATTTTAAAAGTTTTTGTTTACAAAATCACAACAAAAAACATGCGACTGTTCATTTGTTTTTGTTGCACTCGCGGAAAAATTTTGAATATCCGGCACTGTACTCACTGTAAGATGTCGTCGTTCTATGTGTCTTTTTAAATTGGTGATTGAAGATTTATAACAAATATTTTGCTTGCATATATTACAACAAGCTTTACTTTCATGCGTTGATAAAAATAAATTCCACAGGAAAGATTTTCTTCGTTTATCCATATCCAATTTTATTTGTAATAAAAATTTATTAGTAGTAACTTAGGACAAAATAACAGATCACTACGCTATATCAAATCAAATAAATAATGCAAAAGCGAAATAATAAATTGAGCTAAATCAACGAAAGTTGGCACATGCTTGAAAAACAGCTCATAACGAAAGTATCCCTAACGCTAGCCGCTATTAAGCACGACAGGTGTCGATTTATGAACTCTGACGCGGAAATAAGGGAACATATCACGGTAAGAATGTATGCGCGCGCTACCAGGAGCTGTTCCGAAAAATCGCAGCTATTTGTCACTGCTCTGTTGCCGGAGCAGTAGCAGATGTCACTGCTCCGCAAAAAGAGCAGTTTAGCCCATCTCTATTCAAAACTAATAGGTAACCTCAAACACGCTCTTAGCGCTATCAGTGCAGCATCATAAATGTCGCTAAAGACGAACAAACATCGATGTAATGCGCAAGGACAATAAAATGATCTGTAGGCAACACATTAAACACTGTGGTTAGAACGTACTACCGGTAGGAAAATAATAGGGTGGATATTAGTAATATGGTTTTCACTGCTAACCAGTAGTCCTCAAAGGGTTAAGGTATATTATAACAATAAGTGAGAGTAATTTTTTGTTCAACCCCCGGCCAAGGGTGGAAAAAGATAAAACAAAGGGCTTTTTTAAGATAACTCAAAAAGGGAAGATTTCAGAAATTTAAAAAAAATCATAAACAGAAAAATGATTGAATTTTGTAATTTTTTTTTTCAATCTACTCTAAAATATGTAACTTTTCTTTTCAGAGAAATAGATATATTTTTTAATTTTTAATAAGAAAGTTATAACAAAAAATCAAATTTTTAATCGTTAATTTTAATGATTTAACAAAATTAAATTTCTGAAATCTTCCCTTAACTTCTAGCCTCCCTAAACTCTGTTAATTTTAATAGTACAAGAAAAAGCTAAGTGACCATTTTTATGTAGAATTGTCTGCTTTACAACTTTCATGAAAAACTTTTTTTTCTAGCTCTTACCATTTTTGAGTTATCTTGAAGAAGCACTTTGTTTTATCTTTTTCCACCCTTGGCCGGGGGTTGAACAAAAAATTACTCTCACTTATTGTTATAATATACCTTAAACTAACTCATATCAAAAATTCAGCCAAGTTGACAAAATTTCGATTTAAAGGCTTAGTTAATTGGACTATTAGGGACATTTTATGCCAAAACAAATCCACTGTATGGATAGTTCAGGAAATTTCACACCAGATGGCACCATTAGTTCAAAACTGGTAAAATGTGACTTAGGGACTTTTTGCATAGGCCCTTCAATTAGAATAATGTATGTAACATATTCTACAAACTTGATTTCCAAGCAACTGATAATGTTTAACACATATTAGCCTTATCGTACAGTCTCTTGGTTATATTACTGTCATTATTACATAAATTTCAACAGCAACTACATACTTAGTAGAACCTTTTTGCAACATTTGAAATTGTTTATAAAGAATGCATACAGAACAAAAAAATATTTCAATCATAAATTAAATTATTAATTTCTTTTACATATGTATATTATAGTCTTCAACATTGCACACATTTGAAGTTGCATTCTTCCAATCTTCCATCAACCGTGCTTTATCACCAGTGGAATTAGTGTATGTGCGCAGGACGGTGGGACTAAACCGCCAGAATGTCTGATTTTGAACTTATTACTTCTCATCAGTATGTCACAGGTGAAATATAATCTACAAAATATCTTAAATGTCATTTTCACTCAATGCCTACCGACACAAAACATTGCTTTGTACCTACTGGCAGAAAGTGATCTACTAATCTACGACTTATTTCTTCTTTCAGATTAGGCGAAATAAACTTTAGCTAAAGATATTGCAGGAAACAACTCCACAGGTTACATACAATGAATTGCATTTGAATCAAAATTGATTAACACATTTGTTTTTTGAATAATGCTATCTTCTCTAATAAAATGACTATGATCGAGGGAAATTTCGTATTAAAATAAACTTACCAGCGTCTCATTTCGTTGCACGTGAATGGTGGACCATCGCATACGTCTGTATCATCAGAATTGCTTCTGTTGTGGCTTCTTTCAAGCACATACGTTTATCGGCGAATAGTGCTACATATTTTGAAAAGGAACGTTCTACATCTAGAGACGTAATGTTTGCATATTTAAAGTACTGATCAAGGTCATTCGCAGCATTTCCTTCATGTAAAGACTGCAAAATGTTACCTAGTTTCGGAAGGTCTAGATTTTTTTGAAGTAAGTCATTAAATTTCGATGTGGCTTCAGTTCCAGGGACATCTGTTAAGTTTTGCAACACCGTATTTACGTTATCAACTATTTGGAAAGACTGATCTAGTGGTATCGAACCATCTTCCAATTGATCGATAACGTTTCGCAAAATACTGTATTTATCTTGTATTGTATGCAAATTCTCCACAACTTCGGGGTCTTCATACATCTGTTGACATTCTCTGATAGCATGGGATTTACTGGGATCAAATTTGAAAATCACAGATTTAACGTCATGAAAATATTTACTATAATAGAAACATGCCTTTAGCCAAGTTCCAGATCTCGTTGATATTGGTTGAGGAGGTTCGGAAATTCCTGGGCACGATTTGTGAAATTCTTTAATTCGCTGTGGGGATTTTAAAAAAATCTTTGCTGTACTTGATATTAGGTTGTCCACGGCCTGGTAATTGTTACGAATTACTTCTGCCACACAGTGAAGAACCTGAAGCATACAAGTCACATGTAATAAATTAGGGTACACATTTTTAAGAAGCACAGCCGCTTTAGCCATATAAGCAGCTCCGCCCGTGACTAACATTAACACGTTATTTTTTTCTATACAAAATTTTTCGAGTGCTTGCGTTACCAGCTGTTGTATAGACTCGGCATTATTTTTTGGCAACCTTTTACTTGCGAGTAAATATGGTTTATTTGCTTTTTCAGGCGTTAAGATGCGGGCTAGAACATGCCCTATTTTATTATTTTTTCTGTCTGCAATTTCGTCTACGGTAACCCACAACTTTTTTCCACGTAAGTCCGAAAGCATATTATTTTCAGTTTCTTCTTTTACCCGCTGCAAGTGACGATACAACCGACGGCTTTGGGGTAATGGCCATTTAGGCACATATTTCTGCCAAAATAATCTAAATTGTTCATTGTCCACAACACACAACGGAATATTACATACACTGAACATAAAAATCAGGTCATATAAAAATACCCAGTATGGCAGCTGTAATAGTCGATTTTTTTTATGAGTTTGACTCTCGACATGTCTTTTACACTGATAGGCACTCCAGCCCAACAAATTAATTTCACAAACTCGGCATTTTATTACTGGTCCGTCGACGCATAAGTCAGGGAAACGTTGAATAAATTTGTTAATTTGATAGGCGTAGCTGAGTCGGCGAGACATTTTTAACGCATGAAATATACTCGATAGTCCTCTCTCAAATGTTCAAAACAAAACATTAACATGAGCACAAAGCATATAAACAAACGACTCCGGTGCAAAAGCGTCTACACCTTATTCATGCACCAAAGTGTCGAGCCATAGATTGAGTCGAGCTCTAAAAATATGTCACAAGTATTTTTAAACAATTTTTGCCGCAATATTTAATTCACTTTTCAATTCACAAAAAAACTCTAAAAAATATACAATATAAAAATATTTTCAATTCTACGACGTACGTAAAAAAATTCTATTACAGCTACATATGTTTCAGTAGCTCTAGTACATCAAAAATCAACATTAGAACTACTAGTACCATCGCATATCTATATTTCTATATAATCATTAATCAATCAATAACAATTGATATAATCTTTAATATTGTAGGTTATATAGGAATGAGCAATTTAAAAATTGTTTTTAGTATTATAAACATGCTATTTTATTTTTTAAACTTTGACAGCATAACGTTAGGTTAAGTTAAATACATATGGAATGTTCTGCGATATACGCGGACAATTATATAAATTACAACTACTGCCGTACGTCTGAGCTAGATATATGATTAGGATAGGCATTGTTTAAAAAATACAGGATGAAAAAAAAGCGGTACATTCACGATCCAGCATTTATTAAAAAAAAATTTATATAACACTTTTATCTGTGCAATTTTTTAAAATAAATATAAAATACAATATAAACCTTCCGAATATCCGGAGTCCGACTCTGAAAGCAGGCTCCGGAGACAGACTTCGGGGTCCGACTTCGAGGCAACTATTTTTTTTTTCATCATGATGCGTCAGATACACGATACATAATAATTGCCTAAGTAGGTATCATGTACATGAACGATTCAATCAAATATGAAAATAACCCAGTATTTCTTAAACAAATCAAGAAACCAAGCTGCAGTTTTAAATTTTCATAAAAAAATCGACCTTGCGACATCTCAACTGCTTTTTGCTATCATTTCAGAAATTATGAGAAATTCAGCAAAAGCCTACACAGGCTCAATTTACTAGAAATTTTTAAAATATAACATTTCAATACTAAGACATACAGGGAATTTTTCAATTCTGACCCTTTAAAAAAATATAGAAAATAGCTATAGGTACTCTCATTTTTTTATTTGTAAAATATTTTTGATTTCTGTAAGTAGGTCTTTTTTTGTAATTATATTAATTAAAGAACTCATGTTTATGAACAATATCAGTCAATAATTTAAAATTTATTATACATGAATTACATTTTCATTAATTTAATTTCTTTTAGTAAAAATCACCGATGTTTATGTTTTAACCGTTCTATAATATGCAAGATCTCCCATCTCTTCTGTGTTACCATTTCATGAGTTATCTTGGGGCAGCCTCTGATTTTTTCGTAATGAGCCGCAAAACTTGCTAACCTTTCAGAATTGCACAAAACATGAATTCCACAGTCATAACCGTTATTTTGCTGAAGACAAGGCACATTCTCAAATTTGTCTTGAATCGGAAGGGAAAAATATCTTAAAAGCTTATGCGCCAATTCAATAGCCTGCATATCGTTACTGCCGTTAGAAGAATCGTAATGGAACATCATTTTTTCAGGTCTTGAGAACACTAAAAGGCTCCAGTGGGAACCTCCCGAAGAGTCTATGAGTTCATTATCGTTTAAAGCAAAGAAAATAAAATCTCTCAAGGTTGAGTTCAACAGAGGATCCAAAAATACGGGTAGCTCTCGTTGCGGTGACACTTTTATGCATTGGGTTACCTCAGGGGACACGAATAAAAGAAAGGGTATGTTTCGAAATCGCTCAGTTTCCAGATATTCGAAATAAAATGAGATTATTGTGTCATTTAACCAGTAAGGTCCTTTCAGGAGTTCCACGTCCGATTGTCTTAGCAGACTTTCATTATAACTTAAAACTGTCAGGTTTTCACTCATTGTGACCTTATTTTGAACATCACATCATTTACTGTAAATTTTTTGGCTATTTTGATATTGACATTTCTTAGGTTAAAAATTTTGACGTTAAATGTACAGCGTTTATGACCGTTCTGCTCATAGAAAATATAGTACTATATTTTCTATGGTTCTGCTTTGCCCCGTTCTGCTCTGCTCTGAAATTCAGCAAGAGTAGATCTATAATGACGTCACAGATCTGATCGGCAATCGGCATTACTAGACGACAGAACATGAAAATAATACTTTATATTAAAAGCGAAAATTAAAAAAAAAGTAACTTGTAGTCCCCATATTTCTATTTACCTTGTACAACTTTAAATTCATCGTATTGCTATATCTGTGATTTTAAGAACACCACAAAGCATAAATGAAGAGCATTCATTTTTGTGTTTAATTGATCTGACATAATTTTAACTACAAATTTAAATCGCAGTAGAATCTTACTGAAATCGGTAAAATATTTGTCTGTATTGGTACTATATCTGTCATTGTTTAGGTGCATATAATTGGACGGTAAATTGTTTTAGATCTAATCCCCAGCTAATGAAATTTTACTAGTAGAGGGACTAGTAACTTTTTAGTTTTTACTAAACCGCCATTAGCAACTGTTTTAAAAGTGTTTAACAAATAACAAAGATTTTCTCGATTTAAAAAAATGGTTAAGTACGGCTCTTCTCACCGTTATTCTCTCAAAAACCTGGAAGGAAGCGAAATTATTAAAGCCAAGGCTTCTAACCTTACAGTGAAATTTAAGAACCTCGTAGCAGTTGCCCGAGCTATACGTAAAATGCCTTTGAAAAGGGCGAATGCTTACTTGAAAAACGTACTCGCCCATAAAGAATGCGTACCCTTTACGAAATTCAAAAGCGGCGTCGGAAAATGCGCTCAGGCCAAACAGTTTAAAACCACAATCGTAAATAAAATCATATCCTTATTCTATCAAGCGTAAATCTGATATTTTCTAGGGTCGCTGGGTAGAAAAAGCTGTGAAATGTGTTCAGGGCCTCTTAAGGAACGCCATCGCTAATTGCGAATTCTACGGAAAGGACCCGGAGGATTTCTTCATTTTACACATTCAAGCGAGTCAAGCACCGATACTGACCCGGAGGACCTACAGGGCGCACGGTAGGATTAATGCTTATAACCGCCACACCAGCCATATTCAAGTCATTCTTAAAGATTCAACCCTGAATAAATAAATTCGTTTTTTTTGCACTTTAGGATTTGTTAATGTTTTGTAATAAAAGTGTCGTTATGTTATGAATAAATAGTTACTAGTTTTTTTTTTTAACGTTCGTTTTAAAGAACTGTAGCACAGTGACGTGTTTTAAATAGTAAGAAATGATTAAACTTCAAAGACTGTGAGACAGGTAAGGTGTGTGGAAAATGTGATTCGACGGGCGTATGATTTTAGAGATGGAGTAGAATGATTTTGGTAAAATCTAGATTATCCCTACTTGATTACACTTACCTTGATATATCCAACAGGTAGATAGATTTTTTTTTATTTTAGGAATTTTGTCATACCATAGCACTTTCGCAAGTTGTACAATACTTGTACAATTATGACGAGCACTGACATGTCTCAGATGGAAATCGAAATAGGACAGGATTTGAAGTCCCTCTGTTGGCCTTTTTATACACGATAAGTAAAGATAGAGAACGTTCCAAGTGTAGGATACAACATATCATCTGAACACTATGCGAAATACACAGCACATTACAATTAAGGACTTGGGGGGGGGGAGGAAAAAAAGAAATACGAGTGCTTTTAAAAATTATTATTAAGGCACATATTTAGCGTGACTAAGTTTGTATCTAGACCGATACAAAATCTATATAGGTATGTATATATATAATTAATGGCACTAAAAGAGAAAAACAATAAATACTATAAATCATTTCAAAAGAGTACTTATAAAAATACAGATTAAGCAACATTCACGTAACATGCTTAAAAAAAAAATAAAATGCCATATGGACTTGTTTCAACCGTAAAAAATATAACAACAGCGATCCGCAACCGCAATCGGTAGCGGGAACGTGAAAACATCCCCGATTCAACTTCGTGTGGAAAAACTTTTGCGGAGATCACAAATTTTAAGTACAAAAGCTGTAGAACGTGCCTATATTCACTCCAAAAATATAACGGTTCGTCCTATAAAATATATCTTTTATAAAATAAGCATTTTTTTTAACACAGACTCTTCTTACGATACTAGTTTCACAAATAAAGCAGACAAGATAACAAAATGAATCCAACAAACGACTTTAAGTTTGACCACTAAAAGAATTGCACATTTCCGAAACTCTAGCTGCGAATAACAAACATTTCGAAGGCTTTGAAACGAATCTAAACGTCCTCTCATATGCTTTACTTGTTTTGGTAAAGGTTAATACTATTTGAACTTATACTTCATTGTATAAAATCGTAATTACTTATCTTGATATATCTACGAACGTTCGCCCCTTTTTTTTTGCTGCAGACGTCCGAAAGTGTAAATTTGTTCCTACAAGTACGTAAAAAATATATACTCTCATGTGGAAGTACGCGAAAATTAACAAAAAGGCACTAAGTTCCCCATATTAAACCTAATAATTTCCTCAATTTAAGATTTACAAGACGCGACGGCATTGAATAAAACGTACGGTTGCACTTAAACTCTCTTTGGGTGATTTCTACTGTTTTATGTGGTTGTTGCCGTTTTCTAGGATGGAGAAATTTGAAGGCAGCACGTAGGCGACGTTGCTACCGTCTTTTTTGAAGGTGGGTCGTTGCTCGGCCGCCGAGACTTGGATGTTGATGAGTCTCTGTTTACCGCCCAACGAGCACGATATCGTCTTGGACACTTTGACTGGCAGTTCGGCATTTTTTATTCTTAAAAGGAAAAAAAAATATATCACACTTATGTCGTTAATTTCTAAAGTACAGTAAGCTCCCGTCTTAAAAGATTTCAATTACTGGGCGAGTTGTCAGTGCAGCCATTGGCTCCCGCGTACAAGATACTGGGTGTTATATCACATATTTTTCAGACATTTCTCAAAACATTTGGCGTAAACTGATAAAACTTGATCTATGATTTATCAAATTACTTGGATTGTTTTATTAGATAGCCCCCTTTCTTGTACGGAATTAACAGAAAAAAAATTATATAAAAGATTAGAAGAAATTAGATAAAAAAGTACTAAATCAAAAAGAATTGTATTTCTACCCCTAACAATGTTTTGCCCTTTTTACTAAATTTCTTTAGAAAAAAAAAATTATATCATCAACTCCCTTATTTCTTTCCCTATTTATAAGATATTGAGCTAATTCAAACAAATTGTTATTATTTTTTAAATTTTATCAAATCACGTTAATGTTCGTCCGTGCCAGAAAACTTCAAAGATATCTAACGCCACAGACAAGACTCCTTTGTGTTAGTATTACAGGAAACAACGACTATGTGCCCTAACTAGCAGTGAATTTTACTTGCAATACCCAGTAAACGGCTAGTAATAGATATTTATGTAAAATAAAAACAAAAAATGATATTTCTAAATATAATTAATACGAAAACACACGTGAAATTGTTAAATAGTGCAATCATTCAATGAAATATACGTATCTTGTATATTTCGCGTTCGAATTTATGGATAAAGCGTATAAAATATATGATTTTTATAACGGTTCAATATTATTTGTCTCGTATTAAATGATTAGGCCAATCAATAAAGATTCACACTTAAATATTACAGCAAATTTCATGTATTTCCTTTTGAAAAATACTTGGTAGGTAAATGAAAACCCAAGTGATTTCCCCAGCAAAGTCGTGAACAATTATTTTTTAAACAATAAAAACTGTACAAAATTGACATTTTTTTGATTTTTATTTTAATATCTCAAAAAGTAATGATGGAATCGACTTACTCTCAATAGGGCTTTTGTAGAGAATAAAAAAACCTGGAAAATGTTTTTTTGTGCGACCCGATCGCTTAATTTTTTACAGAGAAAATCCGGAAAAACCTCTAAAATTTTTTCAAAAATTCATAACTCCGTCTAATTTGCAGCTGGAAAAACAATCTTGCGGAAAATGACAGATAATAGTCCTCCAGAGTCCTCCGCTCGTTGCTCGAGCGTACTTTCGATTGTTTCGGGCGACATTCAAGGGCATTTTTAGCATATTTCCCATTACCCAGGACAAAAATCCGAGATATACAAATTGGAGATTTTGTCGTCTACTTTCAGACGCCGTTTTCAGAATTTAAATCGGACCATTTTTAATAATAAATCGCTGTGCAAAAAAAGACCCTAATTTGTTTATAACGCAATTGTGCAAAAACTATGTATCGGACAGAAACCATCTTGCGCAAGATTAAACTACATATTATTATGTCATTTTCCGCAAGATGGTTTTTCCAGCTTCAAATTTGAGTTATGAATTTTTGAAAGTCTAACTAATGCAAATGTAAGTGAAGCTGTTGATATGTGTAGTTCGTTGACAAAAGTATCCGCTGTTACTGTTGAAGGTACGATAAAGAATAGTGTAGAAGTAAATCCAAAGAAGAAAAAAAGTGGAAACACCAGAGAGAAAAAAATAGTCAATAATGACATGAAATACTCCATACATAGGAAAATTTTCTTTAGAAATGCAATAGCAACGGGAAAGAAAATTCAAGCTGCAATAGTTGAAGAGATGTTCCTAAATTTTCTGATAAGGTTCTCAGAAAAATAATGAGTGACACGAATTTTCGATATTTTAATTGCTCGTTGAAAAAGACGAAATTGTGGTATTGCGAAGATAATACTTAGAACAAATAAGAGAACGAAACATTTTTAGTTGGATTTTCTACTGGATTAAAAGCACCTTTTGGAAAAGGATGCAGGTTGATGATAACACAAACTGGAAGCGATACGGGATTTATTTGAGTCACTAAAAACGGGAAATTATCATGAAGATATACAGGGTGATTCTCAAACGGCGACCAAAAATTAAACCTTATATTCTTTGGTGAATTTTAAGGGGAGTGTTTCCTATAAAGTTTTTATCTGGGGCGTTTTGTTAAAAACATACAGGGTGTTAAACTGAAAAAAATATTTTTAATAATTTTAAATAATTTAAAAACTAGTAAGTGAAATAATTTGAAATTGGGCACATGTATTTAAAATCTGACGCCTTTTCCTAAAATTTTGAAGCTCCTATCGGTGGCATATTTTTCTAAATAAAATAGTACGCCACTGCTTTACGGTAAAAATCGTGATATTCTCGGATTCGTCTTTCAATTTTCTACAAATTACTACGCCCCTATGTTTTTCGAAAAAAGCCTGGATTTTCGAGTAAAACTTAAAAAATAATCTGAAAATACACTTCCATATTCCAGTAAAATGAGGATTAAAATTATATAGTGGGCTGCGATAGCAACTTTGACATTCCGAGCAGTTAGAAGAAAGAATAAATAATGCTTTCCATTAGATTCAAGCAACAATAAATTTCGAACAAATTGCAGTTTTGTTACTAATAGGATTTCGCGCCTGTTTGTGCAAACGGAGGTATTTTTGAGCATTAACTCAAATAAAATCATTAAAATGATCGACTAATGTTATTAACTTCTTCATTCGAATAAATAACTGAATGGATAGTGGTGTGTCATGGTCATGGCATTTAAGTAAATGTATTTTTAGTTCGTTTTTTAAATTTTACTCAAAAATCAAGGCTTTTCAAAAAACATAAGACAGTAGTAATTTGTAGAAAACTGAAAGACGAATCCGAAAATATCACGGTTGTTATTGTAAAGCAGTGGCGTACTATTTTATTTAGAAAAATATGCCACCGATACCTTGTATCTCCGCCACTGGAGCATGTATATTTTAGGGAAAAGCCCCAGATTTTGAACGTTTATAAATACATGTGCACAATTTCAAATTATTTCATTAACTAGTTTTTAAATTATTAAAAAAAAATTAAAACATTTTTTTAAGTTTAACACCCTGTATCTTTTTAACGAAGCGTCCTAGATAAGAACATTATAGGGAAGACACCCCTTAAAATTTACCAAAGAATACGAGGTTCAATTTTTGGTCACCGTTTGTGAATCACCCTGAATATGAACAGCGACGTAATTGAAAAACAGTTTGAAAAACAATTTATACTGATCTACTCATATTAAATGCTTTTAAAACACTGTTGTTTCAAAATTTAATTTTTTCTAGAAGTTTGATGTTCATATATAATTTTTTTCTATTAATATTTATTAATTGCATTCGAAAAGGAACGTTATCCAATGGAATAATCCCAAGTAAAATGTGGCAACAAAAAGATTTGTCGATGATGATAATAGGACAGCAAGAATCAGGATATTTCAAATAGGCAACCAGCAATACATTTTTATAGATTTTATTACACAGTTTGTCTAAATATGAATTAATGCAAAAATAACAGACTTTCCTCCATTCTAACGCTGATTTTCTATAAAATGGACCTAGTTTGAAACTCAAATAACTCTTTGGTGTAAAGAAATTTGTAATTTACGATTCCGCTTGTTCAAAAGCGGCAAATTACAAATTTCTTCACAACAAAAAGTAATTTGAGTTTCAAATTAACTCTATTTTATAGAAAATCTGTGTTAAAATGGGGGAAACTCTGTTATTTGTGCATTAATTCATATTTAGACGAGCTGTGTTTTTTTTTATAAAGAACTGAAATTTTGTTATTTTTTATTATTTACTCAAGAAAAAGTAAGATTTTGTTTAATTTTTGATGTTTTAAATATATTATATTCACCTTTTGTTAATTTGTGTTTGAACTCTACTAATTACAAAAGATTTTCGAAACGTTAGAAAAATGTTTGTTTTTGTTCATAAAAAGTAATTTTTCTTGAAAACGGTAAGAGAACTCTTTTTGTGTAAAATTCATTGACGCTTCAGAATTTGCTGTCAAATGTCAATTTTTCTACGTCCAACAAGTTCGAGAAGGGTTCCTAAGATATTGGTAAAAAACTACAAAGAAAAAATGTTGACACGGTGTATCTCAAAAACGAAAGCCCGGAGAGTAAAATGGAAGAGGAAAATGTTTCTGTTTTCAAGAGATTTCCATTGCGATACTTATTTAGGAACACCCTGTACATCATTTTCATATTTATTGATGTTTATTCTGTCAAAAAGTATTTTATCAAGTGTTTTTATTTTGTTTTCAATTTTTTCCTTAAAAAAAAAAAGATTTTTTTGCATCGTCCGATCTCCAGGAGGGCCTACTGTATTTAAATAATTACCAAGTACAAAATCCGAAATCTACTTACTGCGAATATCTGTTGCAAATGACCCCGACGCACTCCCCGATCCTGTCCTCCTGCTTCTGGCAGTGCAACGACACGACCAGATCGTTCCCGCCCGGACAGTGCAACACGACGAGCTGGTCGTGACCCGGGCTGACGCTCAACCCCGTCAGCTCCCCTATCGCCACTCCCTCCTTCATATTCCTGAACTTCTCGCAGTCCAGCTTGAACACCGCCTGGTCCGTGACGAGCATCACCCGCTCCGCCACCTTATTAAACTTGTTGAACTTGGTGACGTACGACGAGAACAGGACGCCGTTGAAGTGCTTCGTATTCCTGAGGTTGTTGACGGCCTCGTTGAACACCGTGTAGTTGTTGTTCTCCATGTGGGTGGCGAGGTAGTTCCCTTCCCACTTGCGGTTCACCCCGTACTCCGGTCGCTTGTTGATGAGGACGCTGGCGGCGGCGATCTTGAGTTTCATCTGGGGCCACTCGTTGCGCGGTATCCTCTCGAGGACCCGCTCCGCCCGCCACCTGTTGAAGATCTGACGCAGCATCTTCGTGGTGTCGCGTAGGGACGGCGGGGGAGCCGGCCACATTATGCTCTTGCCGTAGTCTTTCATGGATCTCGCGCGGGCGAATTTTTTTTGGAGGGCGTTTATGTATTCCCTCGCCTTCTTTAGTCGGTACGCCTTCACCATCACCATCAAGGCCTTCATCCTCTTGTACTGCTGACGGGCTACGTAACCTGAAACGTTTCAATTGTGATCTCAATTTTACTACGATTGTTCATTTAAGCCACTTACCTCTCCAAGTTTTCTGGATTAAAGTGACGATGCCGGGAATCAAAGCGTTCCTAGCGTTTTCCAAAGCGAACAGCGTCTTCGGCGATCGGACGAACAACTTCGTTTTGCCGTACTTTACGTCATCGGTAAAGTTGTTTTCGTCCATTATCACTCGCACCCCGTCCTTCTCCGATCCCGATCTAAAGTTGGGCCAGGTGAATTGAGAGATCATCTTGTATCTACAAAAAAAGTGTCGTTAACGCACAAATATACACGAATATGCATTCTCGAAGCATCGTTACCTCTTCAAGAACCTGTCGTATCTCTGTCTGTAAGCGAAACCGGCCCTCCTCACCCTGACGTTCTCGACGAGACCCAGGTAGCTGACCTGGTGCCTCACACGTTCCTCGTCGAATGCCGCGGCCGACTTCATTTCGTTCGGTTTGATGCACCGTACGTAGTGGGGCTCTTTGCTCTGCAGGTTCTGGACGAGGGCCTGCATGGAGTTCTTGAAGAGGGTGCCGGCAGTGGGAGGCCTTTTCGTAATCTACAAAGAGGTTAATATGTTAAAGAGTGACCGCAAAAATCGCCCGTTTTTTCACAATTCGCAGAGAACTAAAGAGAATAGATAAAAATATGTTTTTGGTCTCAAATTACTCGTCGCAAAAAATTAAGATGAACGTAGCTTTGTTTTTTGAAAATTTTCAAAAATCACCCCTATTTAGGGGTTGAAAAGACGCCCAAAATGAAGAATTGAATATTACCAATAAATATAAAACTATTACCATGTGAATTTTTCTATCGTATGATTCTTGATACAAAGAAAAATTTATTCTCACGACTGACATAAGCATGTTGAATTAGAAAACGCCCCTGAGTGCACTTAAGGGTGGAATCATCCCCAAAATTAGAGAATATCAGAAATAATTGTAAAAATTAAAAAAAAATACATTAAGATAATTCACATGCTAATAGTTTTTATATCAATTGGTAATATTCTAATTCTTCATTTTTGGCATTTTTTTAACCCCTAAGTAGGGGTGATTTTTTAAATTTTCGAAATATTCAAAGCTATGCTCATTTCAGTTTTTTACAACAATTTGCGACCAAAAACATATTTTTATGTATTTTTTTAAATTCTCTGCAAATTGTGAAAAAAACGGGCAAAAATCACAGGTTTTTTGCGGTCACTCTTTCTGTTTATTATTTTAATAAAATGTAGGTTGACAGTAGTCGATTGTTTTTACTTTAACATAATTATACAGTTCTTTAATAGACCAGGATCGATAATTTTTGAAACCAAAAATATTATAGTAGGATGAAACCCATTGGAAAAGAAAGAGCATATAACAGAAATTAAAGGGAAAATAATTTACGGGCGATCTGAGGTCGGGAAGGGGTAGGGGGTGATTTTTTAAGGGTAAAAAACGGTTTCCCTTGATTTCCAGAAATACTACAAGTCTTATGGAAAAAAGTTAAATGACAAAGTTGTAGGTAATAAAAAGATCTATAACTTTTGTATTTACACTTTTTTCACATAACCTCAAAATTTATGTGAAAAATTCAAATAACCAAGTTTTTGTTTTTTATTTTTCTTTTACAAAAATTTTTTTTTCACTAAATTTGGTGAAAACTTACCTATTTATGTCCCAAACACGCTGTAATTTTTTTGATTTGAAATATTTATTTTTTCACCTTATTTTTACTTAATATCGAAAAAGCACCCTAATTTTCAATCGAAAATTCTCACGTCAAAATATCTGCTTTTTTAAAAACGTCGGTGGGCTTTTTCTTCGTTGAAATCTCTACTTTCTGATGGTGTAAAAAAATATATACATTACTATGGTAAGTTTTCTCAGGAAATGCAAAGAAACGAACTAGAATCCGAAAATTTTTTTCTAATCATTATGTACAATTTTGAGCTATTTATTAAAATTTACACTTTAATTACTCGAAAAACGTAAGATTCCATGTTACATTGATAAACAAAAAAATTACAAGTCGAAATATACTATTATAATTAACAACCAAATAAGTTAATAAAGTTAATATTTAATAAGACATCTACAATATTTTGAGAAAGTTGTAGAATCTTCTTTCGTTTCTTTGCATTTCCTGAGAAAACTTACCATAGTAATGTATATTTTTTTTTACACCATCAGAAAGTAGAGATTTCAACGAAGAAAAAGCCCACCGACGTTTTTAAAAAAGCAGATATTTTGATGTGAGAATTTTCAATTGAAAATTAGGGTGCTTTTTCGATATTAAGTAAAAATAAGGTGAAAAAATAAATATTCCAAATCAAAAAAAATACGTGTTTGGGACATAAATAGGTAAGTTTTCTCCAAATTTCGTGAAAAAAAAAATTTGTTATTTTAACAACATTGTTTATTTTAATAAACTCGTTATTTCAATTTTTCACATAAATTTTGAGGTTATGTGAAAAAAGTGTAGATACAAAAGTTGTAGATCTTTTTATTACCTACAACTTTGCCATTTAACTTTTTTCCATAAGACTTGTAGTTTTTCCGAAAATCAAGATATACCGTTTTTTACCCTTAAAAACTCACCCCCTTCCCCTTCCCGACCTCAGATCGCACGAAAATTATTTTTCTTTTCATTTCTGTTATATTCTCTTCCTTTTCCAATGGGTTTCATCCTACTATAATTTTTTTTCACTTTTTACCATTTTTGAAGGCTTAAGCACTGGTCTATAATACTTTCCAAAAAAAAATCCCTATGAACAACTTTTTTACTGTGGTAACATTTGTGCCAGTCCAATCAATTTTTCGGCTACTTAAGGAGGACCGGTGCTACGAAAAAATGCAACCAATTTTGCATTATTGAAATACACTATTTTTGCAATGCGAAATCAAATTTTGCGAATTGTTTTCGAATTATTTATAAATTTGTTTTTGTTTTTAAAATTTGAAAAACGTTTTGGAGGCGTAAATTTGCATTTTTAGGGGTGATCCGAATATTTCTACTTGCACCAGTGGTATTCGTGTAAGAATGCTGCAACCTGTTTTTATAAAAAAAAAACGGCACTGACTTTTTCCCAATTTGATATTTTTTTAGAAATCCACCATGAATTCTGAATGAAATTGGTCTCTCAATTTTTTTGTAGGATGCACAATTTTTGAGTAAAAAAATAAAACATATTTTATTTTAATTTCTTTTTATACATTATGTAGTAGGTTGCTGCCAATATTTCTAAATAAAATGCAACCATCAAATTTTGAGTCAATATCTAAAATTCTGAAATAATCAATAAAAATAAATAAAAAATTAAAATTTAAACTGTATCTAGGAAAAGAAGCATATTTCAACCTATGTTTATATGAACTTTTTTCACAAAATAACTTCGGCAACCACTCCACAAAATATTTTGCACTTATTTACAAACACCCTGTATACATGACAAGGACTGTCAACTTACAAATAAAAAAACTCAGCATACTCGTATGCTGTTGCCAAGATTCTGTTGCGACTTTTGGCATTTATTTATGCGTGTTGGGTAAAAAATAATAATTGAGAAATGGAAATATATAATTTTAAGTATTTTAAACTCGATTTTATTCAATATCTACAAGCACATATCTCAATTGACAAAAATAAAAAAAAAATGTTTAAAAAAACCTGTTCCCGTGGATATAATTAAAACAAAACCAACACTGCTTTGAAAAATAAGTTCGTGTATAATTTTTTTTTTTAAACAAGCTTTTAGTAAATTCATTTAATTTTCGTATTCTTCTCAGCAAACCCTTTCATTTGATACCCATATCATGGGGGTGTATAAAAAATAACTGGACCGTCATCTTTGGGAGTCCGCCATATTGGATTTAGAATGACGTCAGTTAGCTAACCATGCATTGTCATCCAAACTAAAAGTGTATGCCAAATTTCAGCTGGGATACCTGTTTTAAAATTCAGTTGCAAGATTTGACCCATACCAACAAGGAAAGTTCATCATCATTCTTTTTTGTGGAAATGTTTTATTTTATTTCAGGCTGGCATTTTATAGACAAGAAATCACACTTTTAGTAAGACAATAATACAAGAGAATTTGTCTAAACTAAGAAAATGTTGAAATACGAGGATTCTTTTAATTTTTCGCAGTGAAAGATCACGAAAATATGGGCACACATCTAAACATCGGAAGGTGTTTTGTCGAGAATTTTATTAAAGTACTCAATAATTATGAATTATTTAATTCATGTTTTAATAGTTTCATAAAAGCATTCTGTGAAGTGTGATTGTATAGAAGACTGGGCCAAAAAAATTTTACTATTTTTTTTTTTGAAAGAATATCATTCAGAAAGATGAAAAAAATATCGTGAGAGTTTGAGCCTTTAATATTAGTTTTAAGCTAGTTTAGTTTTTTTATTTCTGATTCCATTTTTGTTTCAAAACTGCCACATGATTGAGGTAAAAAAATTTATCTACATATATTTTTGAAGGAAATTGATTGCCGTACAAAAAAGTTTTTGGCAGACGAACCGTTTTCGTGTAATCAAGCCTTGAGAATTGATATGTTTTTCGATTTGACTTTTTAACTTTGGAATTTTGTAAATAAGGAACAAATTAATATCTGAAAAGGAACAATATAGATTTTCAAAGGAAATTTAATGCTCTAGAAAAAAGGTCTGTTAACATTTTTGCATAAATTTACTCCTTCAAAAGTTATTCACGATTGAAGTTGAAGTAAAAATTAAATTTTTGTTTTTTTTATTTTGTACCCAATTTTTTTCACTCAATAAAGATACTTACAATGATTTTTCTTTCATATAAATGTATACAATATTGTAAATAAATAATTTTCAATAGTAAAACTACATAATTGTTATTTTTAAAATTATTTTGAAACGTTCTGTTGTAGAAAAAATAGCTATTGAGTGAATATATTAAGAATTTTGGATATTTTTGGTGCTTATATTGACAGAATAATAATTGTCGATGATGTATAATACCAATTTATTCCATTGACTGAATGATTCGTCATTCTCGATATATCTTTCAAAAAAAAAAAAAATAGTCGTTTTTTTTGGTCCAGTCACAAGTACAAGTACCATAACGGATTTTTTGTATATTCAACGGGCATGTAAAGTAACGATAAAGCAGGATAAAGGAAAAGTAACGATAAACATAACAGGTAAAAATATGTGACAAAAATATCAACAGCATACCACCTGTGCCATCATTTAAAAGACAGTCCTCCGTAGATATACTCTGAAGTGTTTTCGACTCGCCACTCTCATTAATTAATTTGTTATTAACATTTTAGTGCAAAAAACGCGTTTTTTTTTTAGTTTTTTGCTTATAAAACCAAAACTACTACAGCAATCTTAATTTCGTAAATGGAAAAGTTGTAGGAAATTTATATCGAAGAAAATGAGAGGTCGAGCGATTCGATTGGTTGATTGGAACCGGAGAAAAACTGAAAAATTCACCATTTTTTTCAAAAACTTATAACTTTGTCATTTATGAATATTAAAAGCTGAAATTTGGCATGGAAGTAGATAATTATATCAAATTTAAGAGTGTAAAAGGCAGGTCCTGGCAGACCATTAGTTTTTGCACGATTGCAATTTAACATTTTTTTTGCGTTTTTGCCGGGAGTCTGCATGCGTTAAAAATGGACCGATTTTAATTCTAATACCGGTTTTCAAAACTAGAAGTAAAATACTAAAGAACGTACATTTCATATTTTCGTTAAAATGCAGCGAAACTAACGAAACAAACACTTGAACATCGGTGTAAATGGCCGAGCGCTTCCTCTCCTTCCCCCGCTACTCACGCGTTTGCAAGAATTTTTCCTGTAGGTCCTTACAGCTCATTTGGACAGATTTGCTTATTAAATAGCACAACTTTACAATAATTTAACTTAATGTAATTCATTTTTCAATTTCTTAAACGTTTTCTTTATTTTGAAGTTAAGATTTTGTGTTAAATTCTCTCTTAAAACCGTTTCTGATTATTTAAACTGGAATCAGTCACAGTACGTTAGATTTAACCTGGAGTAAGAAACTAAAAGATCGAAGTTTTATTCTAAATAATTTTCATGACGCATGACTTGGCATACTCTCAATTCAATGGCGTGCACGCTTAAATAAGTAATTTCCATGTTAGCAGCGGTCCTCGAAAACGTACATGAAGATGAACGGATTAAAAAAATAAATATTTGTAATTTCGAAAATTCAAAACAATTTCTTTTTTTAATTTCACTGAAAAATCAAATTCGGTAAAAATCTTACCTCCGAAATATGCTGTGCTCCTTCGGGCCACATCTCCTTGAGCCCCGGATCCCTCGAGTTGTACAGCAACCTCTTGAAGTCCTGGAAGAGCATGTCCTTGTTCTTATCCAGGAACCCCAGGATGCAGTAGGTCACGTCTCCGGCGTAGTGCGTTATCCTAAACTCGATCTTGTGCTTCAGATTCTTCTCTGAAGGCTTCACCTGTCGGGACATGTAGTGCTTGTGCCCCTTCAACTTCCTATCCATCGCCTCCAGCAGCATTTCATCCGTCACCTTCTCTGCCGTCATCTTGCAAGCGTCGTCCATTATAGAGATGATGCCCTGGTGCGGGGCCTCGACTAGATCGCAGATCACCTGGTTGTTGAAGTACTCGATGTTGGTCCAAGCTATGCCCTCTCTGTTGTACTCCTCTTGCTCCTGTTTCAATACCAACTCTAGAAAAAAATGTTACACTCGTTTTCCGGTACTTTTCAACGGGAAATTTACCGATGAACAACTGTTGCAGCTTCTCGTTGCAGTAGTTGATGCAGAACTGTTCGAAGCTGTTGTTATCAAAAATTTCAAACCCGTAGATGTCCAGCACGCCGATCAGGGAGCTTTTGTGGTTCCTGCTGTAGTTGTTGGCGTCCACGGCTATGGCGGAGTTAATTTTATCCACTATCCACCCGAACAACCGCTCGTACACGGCCTTGGCGAAGGCGTCCCTCCCGAACGCCGCTTCCGTCTCCGTGTGCTCCTTCCGCATGATATCGCCCCTCGCGGCTATCACCCGCTCGCAGAGGGCCGTCTCCAAGTCCTTCTTCTGCACTTTCAGCAGGTCCGCAACGATGTCCACAGATCTGGATTTTTTCAGGATCAGTTTTTCCTCGTCCACGTCGAATTCGACGTTTCCCAGGTGGAGGATGGCGGCCACTACGCGCCATAGCAGGTCTTGGTCCTCTTTGGAGAACTGCAGGGTGTTCAGGGAGCTCACGACGTCCCTGTAGTCGTTGCGGTCGTTGATGGTGTCGACTTTGTGTGCATTGCCCTGCTTCACGTAGAAATACTCGTCTGGGTTACGGGCTAGGTTCAGTCTTTTCAGTAAGTCTTCGTTGGCGCCACCTAGAAGCTAAAGTCAAACGTACTTACGATCCGTCAAAATTAAAAAATATTATTTTGTCTTAAAAATATCCAATCTGTTGCTTTCTGAATTTTTTTGAATGTTTTGAAAGTTCTAAACCGTTATAATTGCATTTTCGCTACACTTTTAGCTCTTTTATCTGAATTGACTTTCCCAAATTTTCGCATGGGAGCCAACTTTAACAAAAAAAAAAACACTCTTACCTGGTAGAAACAGTGGAAGTTCCTCTCGCCCCCCTGCTGGTGGATCACCCTGGACTTTTCCAGCAGGTACTTACTGATATGCCCGCCGATCGGGTCCCCTTTAAAATCGAAATGAATGTCCATGTACTTCCCGAATCTGGACGAGTTGTCGTTGCGGTTAGTCTTGGCGTTCCCGAACGCCTCCAGGATGGAGTTCGACTGGATAAGAACGTTCTTCACCCTCTCTATCTCCTTCTGACCGCCTAAAACGAAGTGGAATCAAGAACTGACCAAAACGGGGGATAAAGACAGAAACGGTTACTATAAACGAAACCTTTCCTAGTTGTTATTTGTTATTGTTAATTTTCCACGGCCTGTGTGATGTTAGTTTATTGTTTGTATAATACAGAAACAAACGGTGCTTAGCAAATCAAGTGACCTAGACGTGGACAAAGACATTTACATTTTCCGACCAATGAAATCGAAACGTAGTCGCTTGATTTGTACCACTTTTAGTATCGTATAAACCTGTGTGCGTAAAATAAGCATGGATTTAATCGACAACATAGAACACACCACATATTTATTTACGTTTTCGTGTGCTTCAAACATCTCTGTACTTACTAGGGTTACGAAAACTGTCTGAAATATAAAAAAATATAACGGGTTACTAATGGAACGATGGCTTCAATTAAATATTAAATGAACTAGAATAGAACAGAGAAATAATTTAAAAAGTGATTCCTAGAATCTTGCTCTTTTTTTTAAATTTTGTTGTTCTTTACGAAGAACTACAAAAAAATTTCTGTATGTACCTTGATTTGTAACGGCGGCGATATACTTCATGATGATCTTCGAAGCTTCTGTTTTTCCCGATCCCGACTCACCACTGATGACGATGCAGGTGTCCCTACCTTGCTGTTTCATCACCTTGTGGGAGGCGTCCGCTATGGCGAAGATGTGGGGTGGATTTTCGAAGAGTTCCCTTCCTAACATAAAACCCAATTTAGTACGACAATAATCAAAACTTCATCAGAATAGTCATTTCCAAATTATATACCTAATATGTAGGGTGATACGAAATTTGTTTATTTTTTGGGTATTCTGATGCTCTACTTTATCTTTTTTGTATCTATTTTAGTGCAAAAAAAACCTAATCATTGGTATTACAGAACTTGCTCAAAATTACTGCAATTATATTAACATTAGCTGAAAAAACAACTAAATTTTCATATAATAGTCTGTAGAACAATAAGCAATAATTAAAGACATTAATCAGAATAACACAAGCTCTACTATTGAAAAAATATTAGAAGTATTACTATTCCAGTCAAAAACTAAGATATCAATGTTTTAGAAGACATAAAGAAGCTTCTAAATATATGTATACAGCAACTATGAAAATGTTTTTGTTTCGATTTCTTCAAAAATAAAAAGAAAATAATGAAAAGTCAGATGGTAGAGCTTATATTGCCATCAGAGACTACAGAAAATAATATAATGCTGTTTTATATGTCAATGTTTATTTTTCTAACTGCAAAAAAATATATTTCTACTTGAAAGGAGTTAATAACTTTTTAGAAGAAGCTAAGCTTGGATTGAAAAGTCCTATGAACAACCCCCGTAAAATTGAACAATTATTCCACTATTATACGTTTTCCAATCATTCCAAGAACACCCTGTATAAATGACTCAAAGTACATGATAATACATTTTCATCAAAGAAAAGGTTGAGCAAAACCCCTGCCAAAGCAAAAGCTTTTATCTGTCAATTAGTTGTTAATTTATTTGGGATTTACACAAATATTTTTCATAATTATCATGATATTCTAAGCTGATATTTTTAAGTACCTTTTTATCATTCCAGTTCTGCGCTTATTCCATCACAGAAATAATAAATTAACGAGAATTGTTTGCTTTATTATTTTATTAGCACTGACATCTATCAAAGCATAGATTACACCAGTAATGTTATCTCAAGTCAGGTTTTTTCGGAGTAATAAATAAATAAGGCAATAGAAATGTCCTTATCCAGTGGAATTGCAACTTGCTGTTTCGGATGAATGGAAAAAATAGATTGATGACAGCATGATGCCACAGATAAGGGGTATCTGTTAAGCTGAAGGGGATTACAGAACATCACTTCACAAGAACAATAAAAATATAAACGATTGTATACATTTTGTTGATAAATGTTGATAAGGTGCTAATAAGGCACAATGACTAAAAAAATATATAATTTTTACCATGTTTTATTCAAATTAAACCTCAATTATATGTAAAAAAAATCATCGAGTAAAGTACAATTCCTAATGATCATTGTATTTTTTTTGAGGTGAAAAATTCTGTACATACCTTTGTATTGATCTACATAGGTTTGACCATAGATATTCATCGTTTTGTAAGGGTTTACAGAAACACATACTTCTCCAATGTAAGTGTATATCTTGCCATTCTTAAATCTGCAACAAAATGAAAAACACATTAATGATAATTGATAACATAATTTTCATGCATAATGTTTATCGATATACAGGGTGTTTCCCATAAGAACCGACACAAAGCAGGGGCATGTAGGGGAACCCAAAATATGGTGATTTACCATACGGTGTGAATGTACCAAAAGCATTAATCAACAGTACCTAAGTAGAGTTCAATTAAAGCATGCAAAACACCCTGTATCACGTACATATAATTTGTTTTTAAAAATCTCATTCTATTATTAAAAGAAAACTATATTTGTCCTAGATCTTGTAATGAACGATAGTCTTAATCAATTCACTTTTTCATTTCCATCTATTTGTTACTGTGGGTTGACCTGTTATTTATTGCCAATGACTGTCCAAGCGACCATGACTCGAATCTTAGGATTCATCGCCGTGTCCACTGGCTGGCATTGTCAGTTTTTATTAGCCTTGGAAAATAAAGCGTGAGGATTACAATTAAACTTGTATTGTTTTATTTCTGCACAGTTAATTTTATGGAACTTAACACTCAATCGCAGGTTCAACCGATTAGACAAATCGTTGACTGCATCCACAAGCTCAATTAACTTATTCTTGTACAGGGGGTTCTTTTCTAATCGGTTACAGCTTTTTTTTTTTTGGAAAACCGTAGATGTTTGTTATTAGGAAATGTAAATTAGTAGGCGCTAGGCATATGTACAAAAAAAAAGGAAGAAATCTGAAAAAAATAACTTTTTTAATTTTTTGATACATTCAAACATTATATTTCTCGTATGTCTAAATGTAATTAACTTTTAACACAGACTAACAGCTACAACAAAGATATTTTTTTGTTTCCATATTTTACGTAGGACTGTTTCAAGTAACCTACTTTATTTTTTTTATAAATCTTTAAAATGGAGTAAAATTTACGAATATATTCTTTTAACTGCAATATATCATGGATAAGATCTTTAAGGGGGGCGTTTTTATAATTTTCAATGAATTTGTATCAGTCTAATAGTTATAGGTAATTAATAATACTACAAAAAATCAGCAATTATTTCTTTGGTCGAGAACATCATTACGAGTCAATATTTACTCCATTATACTGATAAAAATGTACTTTATTTTAATATGTATGTTGATGGGAAATTTAAATCTGATCGAAATAAATAAAAGTTATTAGAATTTAGCTAATAAACTGTAATATTTTTTGAAGAATGCAAGTTATTTTTAATATTGGCCGATTTTGATCTCTTTCTTCAAAAATCTAGGAGCATATTCAGGTTGTATGCTTATTTAATAGTTAGGCAAGCAAAAACGGTTAAGCGAATCTCAGAAACTATTAGAGATACCTAAACGCCTATATGGACAAAATTATACGAAATTTAATAATAACGTTTCAAGAGTTCGATTGGACTGCAAAAAATAGAATTAAAGATGCTTTTTGAAGAGATTTTCAATTTTTCCTAAATAAAATCCAAATCAATAGGAGTCTAGTGCTAAAATTAAAAAAAAGTATTAGCGTTTTGTTTTTTTAGTTAAAAGTTAAATTTCACCCTAATTTATATGTCCAGAAACCTCTATAAAATTTCAATGAATTATTTTTAAATGTTCGAGATCTAGGTACCCAAATATGTAGTTTTTACCAAATTCAGAGGGCCGAATCTCGGTAGGCGTTAACTTTTATACACGCATTTAACTGAGTTGACTTGATCGATCCTAAGAGTCTGTACAGCTCTTCTAGAATACCCTGTATATCCACCGAGTAAGAATAAGAGAAGTGAAGACTGGAATGAAGCAAATTTCATACTTCGCTGCAGCAACGGTCGTATGTGGCGTTATTTCGGTTACAGATTTTGAAAAGTACCGTTAGGATTCCATGTAGAAATAAAGCGAAGTTATACCACCTATTATAAAGTTAATCTTGACGCAAAAGTGTCGTATGATTAACAAATTGTAATGAAATATGCAATCGTAAAGAATATATTTTAGTATATGGTGTTTTACCGCAAACGGCAATTATTATTACAGACGTTTGACGTATATGTCAAGTTATTCACGTACCTACCATTACACACAATTAATGATACATAGATTTGTAAAAGATTTGTAAACATTGATATTTTTTTATAATTTAGAACTTAGTTTTCGTTCTGAGAAATATTTCGTTAAGCGATTAAGATGTGTGTCGCCATAAAATGTTTTCGCGGTAGATTTATAATAATATCCACAATGCTGGGAAACCTACGATCTGGCAACAATGATTTATATCAGTTGTGGGAACTGTTTGTTTTTGTTCTCGCCGGGAAACTGAGTGCATAACAGGAACTATTTTTTATAATTTATGATCTGCCATTTTATTGCATCTACATATGTGAAATTAGCAAGGTTAAGCTTTGTAATACCCCCTGATTTTTTTTATTTGAAACAAAATATATGCTACTGAATTGTCTAAATGCAGTTGTTAAACACGGTGTCTCAAAGTAGGCTGTAGATATATAGATAATATTCAGAACAAGTAATAATCATACGAATAATTTGAATATGAAAATATGTTTGAAGCAGGTTAAAACAGTTTATCAAGAAAAAAATGCATCGGTTTGTTTCGTGATGTCAAAAAGCCCCAGCCATTTTTATTTAAATTTTCGGCAAAAACTATTCAGACGCAACAATAATTTGACAAATGTTAAGTTATTTTAATTGTTTTTGGAACGGCCAATTTGATAACAGGTCCGATATAAGAAAAACTGTCCCAAAAAAATGCAAATAACTTTAAAAGTAGTAACGGCAACCATGACAATGATTATATGGCTTGAAAGGAAATTTCAAACTGCATACGAGGGAGTAAAAAAATAATTTACAAAGTAATAGCTGTTTGAAGTTATCAAAATGTAACAGTAAAAATGAACCACGTAGTATTAAATGTTTCAACTTGTTTATATACCATAATGTAGTGTCACCTATGCCCTTTACAGGTACCAAAAATCCACTTGATGTCACGCACTTGAAAAGAGTTACTAGCATCTTCGCTGATATATGCATCTGTCAAACTTTTTCTTTAAAAATTAATACCTCAAAATCTATAACTCTTAGGTATAGGGAATATTTAATAAAGTGACTCTCAAATTTCACGTAGAATCCGAAAATGCAATAATATATAGGGTGTCGCATTTAAAATAAGAATCTTATACTAAAAAAATAAAGGGTGTTCCATTCGAATTTAATAAGTTCTGTCGGTTTTAAGTTTTCAAAATGTAACGTTAAAAACGGTTCACTTGATATAATTTTCTTCAGGTGATTTTGATAGTTGAAGGTAGTGCATCTTACATTCTTTGCGTCTTCCAAAAAGCAAGTGAAAGCTTCCAGAACGATGAAAGATATAAAGAATTTTCAAAACGCTTGCTTCTGTCAAAATTTTTATAAAATACCGATTACGTATCCCGAAAACGGTTAAATTTAGGTTCAAGGAAGCTTTAACGTTTTTGACTTATTTTAAATATATCTTGCCGATAATAATATACAGGGTGTTCCATTTAAAATAAGCAATAGATGGCGATTTCCGAAATTGAACGAACCTAAGTATGCACTAATATATGTTGGTGTTGAATTTAAAAAATTCTTTAATTTAGTGATTTCCCTTATTCAATTGTTTTTTTCTAATATGTACTGTATCATAAAAATTCATAATAGCTGTTTTACATTGACAATTTATTGATCAATTAATTCATGAAGTCACTTCAAACGGTACCGCTGTTGTATCACTACAATTATGAGTGGAAATGTGACATTTTTGAAATTTATTTTCTTCTTTGATTCATTGGTAGAACTGATTCATACGTCTAAAAAACTTGACAATGGCTGTAGCAGTGTAAAACCACACTGTTTACCAATAAATTCGTGAATTAATTAATGAAGAACTTCGTCAATTTATTCGTCAATAAATTGTCAAGGTAAAACAGCTATAAAAAGAGATAAAACTTTTGTATTCAAAACTTTTTTGCAATTTCAATAATAAACTCACCATAAGTTATCAGATTATAGTGACTAACCCTGTACATATTGCATCTATTTTGCACATACATACTTTAGAAATAATTCACCTCTCTTTTTAGAAAATCACGAAATTATGCTGTCCTATCACTCCTATCATTGAACTTTCCGAAACGACTTTTTTGTGATGCAAAATTTTCATTGACTTATTTGCGGAGACGTAGAAAAAGGACACAAATTGTATTTCATACAATAATTTATTGACTCTCACAATTAACTAATTTCCGAAAGTAAATAAATAAATATCTTCATAACCTAATAATATAAACAAACACTACTCGTTGCGCGATAATTCAAGTGCCGTCGAAAATACTGAAATTGTCAGTTATAAAATTTTGAATTCTCGTCCTTGAGATAGAAAACTTACACAAACGGTTTCTTAACAATAGATTTGTAAGACTTCTCGAAGCGACAAAATATGTTTGAAATGCACGTTAATGATGACATTTGCATTGTTCACAAGCGAATTATGAAAACGTCCTAATCCAATCCGAGGGATTATTGCTGCGGCAAGGACACCATCAAGGCTGAAAGGCTTATTACTCCTGCGACCTATTAAATGTAAGGTAAACGGGGGCTGTTAACTTGGCGCTTGCTTGTACATTATCCGAATGCTAGACTGAATAAAGGTTCTATTGTTAGAAATTTGGGGCGTTATTAGTTTTGTTTTGTCTTTAAACCACACCTTCTACCAATCATACAATGTTTACACAAATGAATCAACTTTGATTTTCACAACACTATTTAATGACAATAATAATTTACTTATTAATTTAACGGACAAAATTAGAAAAAAAAACAATTAATTATTATTAATTAGCTAGCGGTCTTAAAATCACGACTGTATTCACCAGGCCAGCGCGGAGAAGTGTGTAGTCCACATCGGCGCTAGGACAGGCTAGTCGCTGCACTCTATTCCGCTGACACGGCTTTCTTTCAATCATCTGTCTCTGCGATTGCTAACACTATTAGCATAAACAATTATGGGGAATTATCGTTAATTTACAGCAATAACCAATGTATGTATAATTTATATACTCGTTCGTAATAATCCAACGGGTGTGATTTGTACATTGTGTTATAATTTTTTATTAATTACAAGCCTTACAAAATATTAGAAATAACGTACCTATATAGAAGATTTTTTTATATTTAGATTAAATATTATTTAACTTCACCAGATTTTGACTGAGTTCTTTCTACTGCCGAGCAATAGCTTTGTGCCGAAAACAGGCGATTTTTTAAATAGAAACGCGAAGCCTGATGCGAATGGAACGATTTATTAAATTTTTTAATTAACGTATCGATTTGAATCCAATAAACCTTCTAACTGCTAGTTGTTATTCGTAAAACCGTGAAATTAGTAAATTGCTATAAAATAATTACACCTGTGTACGCGAAAAAATACAGTCCAGATAAGACGTCAAGATATTGCATGGTGAAATGCCTTAAAGAAATCGAAATATGACCTTCACAATTTCGTCTGCAATTGAGATATCTCGGATTTTATTAATACGCAAGCCTTTTTGTATGTACTAATAAAAATAAAGATCTAATTCGACAAATCATATAACATTATAGAATATTAACGCTCTTTATATAATTCATTTGTTTGGTCGCTTATTTCGTTCCTTAAAATTATTTTTGAATTATTTCTTAAGGCACAAGATGGCAATTCAGGTTTCCTCCCTATACTGTTATCCCCGACGTCAGGGCAGATCAATTTTAAACTTTAATAAACAAAAAAATGATGATTATTCCACTGCCTTGAAAAGAAAACAATACGTTCACATATATTGGTCAACAGAAAGGGACCAAAAACTGTGCCCTGAGGTACTCCGTATTCAACTTTCAAAGTTACTAGTAAATTCGTTTATTTTCTACACTGCTTTTGGACTAGAGAAATAAATTTGGAGCAGTCCTACCACATTATCTATTATATCGATATCTTCAAGTCAATTAAACAATATTTTGTGACACAGGTGCCTTTTGCCAGATCTATAAAACAACGTACCAACTTATTAGTTCCATCCATAGAAGCGAAGTTTTGCGACCAAAGTTCATGAGAACCATACTAGACCAAGCAAATTAAATTTTAACTCGAAAAAAGTCCTATCCGCTAGATTATTGTAAAATTGTCTAAAGGAACATAATACAAGACATCCCTCGTCTCGTGAGTCAAAAACTTTCATTAGCTAACTTTTCTATTTAAACAAATAAGTGAGGAAAACAGTTTTTTCACTTTGCAGGGAAAACCATCAATTTTAGCGAAAAGTGACTCACAGACGGCTTATAGGGAGTAAAATTATCTACAAAATGAGACTTGTTAAATTAAAATCGGTTAATAAACAAAAGAGTTATTGAAAAAAAAACAAGAAAAGTGCCCATTTTTTCATTTGTTTATAACTATCGCATTTATTGTTAAAATTTTATAAAACCTATGACAAGTTGAGGGTTTTGTCATACTTTAAAAGTGTTCCAAAAGTGGGCGCTGTAGGTGCAATAGTTTTCGCACAATTCTATTTGTTTATAGTGGAGGCTCCAAAAGTTATGGACTTTAAGCCTCTGTACAGACGTTAATTTTCAATGAAACATGATTCTGAAAGCATCATTGTAATCTTAAAGACGCAATTAAGCGACCTATTAAAAAATATCACCGTTTTTTGACATTAACATTCTCAAATTGTGCATTAAAAAACCGTGCTTTTTCGCTTATAAACAATTTGAATAACATTGTTGCTATTTATGCTATCTCACCGAAAATAGATGCAATGGATAGCTGGCAAAAAAATACAGTTTTAAAATAAAAAAAAAGTACCCTCTACGACCAACAGGAGGCAAGATAAGATTTTTTTTTTAAATCGTAGAGCAATTGTTTATAACTATTAAGACTTGAATTTTTCGCAAAATAAAGTTTACGACGTAAACTACGATTTCCCGTGAATTGCATTGAAAATGTGGAATATTAACGACTCATGAGCCCTTTAAAGAGAAGGTACCCGCTATGTAAACTGTCCGGCGGCCGGCGGCGTGATGGTGGGGGAAGTGCGCGCTGTAAATTTTGCAATATCTCGGCTTCTATTCATCGTAGAAACTTATTTTTTTTATAAATTGAGGTAGCTCGACGAAAAAATAACAATGGACATATTTACGAATTCGTAGAATAGCCCTGGACCCCAGAAAAAATGCATCTTTTATAATTAATTTTTTTTAATTTACAAAAATGGCACAAAAATTATTGTTAGACGAAATATTAATTAAAATTTCAATTTCGGTATTATTTTACTATTATTAAATAAATAAATGAAGCTATCGTTCATTTAAAAAGTTATTTCTTATACATATTAAGGCAAAGTAAACTTGTTTTTTCAATATTTTGTTAGCTATTTAATTACGATTTAAATGTAAAATTAAAGTAAAAATTCACAAATTATTTTCAAATTATTATTTATTGTTAAAAGATTTAAAAAAGAATAAAAAGCATTTGAATTTATTGCAAAATTCTCAAAATTAAAAAATATTAAAAATAACGCGGTCGATAAAATTACAATTTTAACTTCCTGAAATTTTAATATATAAAGTTTTTTTATTATATTTATTACTAATTTTATAAACATAATCAAAATTAATTCAAAAAATATTAATCACAACCATTTTCAATAATAGATATAAATAATGCAATATAATACAATTTAAAATTTAAAATTTTTTCTATTTTTATGAGAAATAATAATTTGAAAATAATTTATGGATTTTTACTTTAATTTTACATTTAAATCGTAATTAAATAGTTAACAAAATATTGAAAAAACAAGTTTACTTTGCCTTAATATGTAAAAGAAATAACTTTTTAAATGAACGATAGCTTCATTTATTTATTTAATAATGGTAAAATAATTCCGAAATTGAAATTTTAATTAATATTTCGTTTAACAATATTTTTTGTGACATTTTTGTAAATTAAAAAAAATTAATTATAAAAGATACACTGTTTTCTGGGGTTCAGGGCTATTCTACGAATTCGTAAATATGCCCATTGTTATTCTTTCGTCGAGCTACCCCAGTTTAAAAAAAAAATAAGTTTCTACGATGAATAGAATAATATTTATAAACAATTGCGCTACGATGTTTTTTTAAAAAAAAATCTTATGTTGGCTCCTGTTGGTCGTAGAGGGTACTTTTTTTTATTTTAAACAATTTTAGACAATTTTACAATAATCTAGCGGATAGGACTTTTTTCGAGTTTCTCTTTTATTATCGCTAATTTTCCTGGTGTATACAGCGAGGGCAATACCGTAGACGATATTTCTCAATAAAAACCAGCCTTTTTTTAATTGTTTTTCAAAAACCTAGTCTGTAGTTTGTTTTCTCAGATTTGTCACTGTTTTTTTTTATAGATTGTTGTTATTATATTTAATATTTCTTTGATTTATTATAAAAAAATTCAGCCAAAAAAAGTCTTTATACAAATAATGACAATCACAGTAAAATTTTTCCTAGAAAATACATGAATAATATTTTCCTTATAAGTACTTAATTATTTTAAATTAGAATTTTATGGAAATGTATCTCATTTGTCTTAGTTAAATAAGTACATATTGTTTATTTAATTAGTGCACACATTTAAAGAAGTAAGATTAAGGCAAGCTTTATAAGGTTTTCGAGAGTATGAAAATGTATTTGGCAGCTCATGTTTAAAGAGTGACCGCAAAATCAGCCTGTTCTTGAGACTTTGACAGAGGCGACAGGAAAAATCATAAAAATATTCTAAAAATATTGTAACTTTTAATATATTTTTTGCATTTTTGGGCGTTTGGGGGATGATCCCTTTAGGGATATTATGGGTTGATTTTCAATCCGGACAAGACCGTATCAAATACGAAATTAGATATTTTCACGTTCATAATATTATTTTAATAACAACATAGAAATATTTGGAGATTTACAACTGTTGATGATTCTTAATTTGTTCACTGTTTTTGTCTTTTCAACCCCTAAATAAGGGTGATTTTCGAAAATTTTCGAAAAACTGATAGTGATGCTCATTTTCATTTTTCATGACGAGTATTTGGATATTTTTAGAATATTTTTAGGATTTTCCCTGTCGCCTCTGTCAGTCTCAGAAACAAGCGGAAAAATGGCTTTTTTTGCGGTCACTCTTTAAACATTGAAGTATAAAGGCGTAACTAAAAAAAAGGTGTGTAAAATTAAACATGTACAGGGTGTCGATTTCAAAATGTTTTATTTTGGAATGTGTGCTAAAAATAACTATCTATATTGCTGTTTTTATTAATGCAATTCACGGCCAACTAGGAGTCAAAGGTTTATTTGGCCAATTACATATTTTGGTTTTGCGAGATAAAGTTTCGGTAAAATTTTTTACAACTATGACCCTGTATATTTAGTTCTTTTTTAATAACTGATCTAAAGAAATTAGAGTTGAAATGTCAATATTTTATGTCAGTTATTGAAAAAAACAATTTCAAACAAAATAAAAGTGTACAACTGTGTAATTTTAAAGTGAATCTCGCGTGCTTAAGGTCGCTTCTGGTTATAACGTTCTTCTAACCGTCAAAAAGTAATGCTGCGTGCCCGCAATTTCCGCCGAGTAGAGGAATTAATTCATCACACAGTTGCGTTAATCTGGGGACAACAATTTGGGTAATTTAACGTGTTTAGCACAGCGTTTAGCGCTTCCTATTGCCGCGGAACGATAGGAATTCAAGCAGAATTGACAGCAACGGACTTGAAAACTTAAAAGTGGAGTCTTGCCGGCACGCTTATGACCTAAAATTAGCGTTATTGTTGTAATTCTATAAATAGGCCTACTGGACTTTCAAATAGAACCGCGCCCATTCAATATGCAATATGCAATATACAGTTAAGGCTACACGGAGACAAATGCCTTTTAAAAAATTACTGTATTATTTTGGTCGTCCATTTTAAGGTTTAATTCGGTAATTTTTAGAAAATCGGCAATAATTTTAAGAAAAACAGTGCAATTTTTTGTTAATTGCTAAATTTTTTTTGTAATTAAAAAATTATCTTTGGTATTTTCTTCGCACAGCGCGATCCAATCGAGATATTGAAGAAAAACAAATAAAAAAACAATTTTTGCGACGTAAAGCAACAATAACCGATCTTTAAAAAAAAATTGAGTTTTAAGGAAAAAACCACAACACGATGTTTCAAGCCTTCACAGACTGGACTAAATAGATGCAAAATCACAGCACGAAATCATGTCCGAGATGTAGCCTTAATAGGCCAAGCAAATAAAATTTTTACTCGAAAAAAGTCCTATCCGCGAGATTATTGTAAAATTGTCTAAAGGAACATAATACAAGACATCTCTCATCTCGTGAGTCAAAATATTTTATTAGCTAACTTTTCTATTTAAACAAATAAGTGAAGAAAACAGTTTTTTCACTTTGCAGGGAAAACCATAAATTTTAGCGAAAAGTGACTCACAGACAGCTTGTAGGGAGTAAAACAATAATTTTTGTGACATTTTTGTATGTGACAATTAAAAAAAATTCAGTATAAAAGATTCATTTTTTCTGGGGTTCAGGGCTATTCTACGATTTCGTAAATATGCCCATTGTTATTTGTCGTCGAGCTACCCCAGCTTAAATAAAAAAAGAAGTTTCTACCATGAATAGAAGCCGAGATATTGCAAAATTTACAGCGCGCATCAATTTAAACTTTGGATTTCACTTTTCTCGCGCTCGCGACTCGATTGGACGAGCTTCCCCCATTACCGCGCCGAACAGTTTACTTAGCAAGTACCTTCACTTTAAAGGGTTCGTGAGTCGTTAATTTTCCACATTTCGTCATAAACTTTATTTTGCGAAAAATTCAAGTTTTAATGTTTATAAACAATTGCGCTAGGATTTTTAAAAAAATAATTCTTATCTTGGCTCGTGTTGGTCGTAGAGGGTGCTTTTTTAAAAAATTGTATTTTTTTGCCAGCTATCCATTGTATCTATTTTCGGTGAGGTATCATAAATAGCAATAATTTTATTCAAATTGTTTATAAGCGAAAAACGCACGGTTTTTAATGCACAATTTGTGAATGTTAGTGTCAAAAAAACGGTGATATTTTTTAATAGGTCGCTTAATTACGTCTTTAAGATTACAATGACGCTTTCAGAATCATGTTTGGTTGAAAATTAACGCCTGTACAGAGGCATAAAGTTCATAACTTTTGGAGCCTCCGCTATAAACAAATAGAATTGTGCGAAAACTATCGCACCTACAGCGCCCACTTTTGGCACACTTTTGAAGTATGACAAAACCCTGAACTTGTCATAGGTTTTATAAAATTTTAACAATAAATGCGATAGTTATAAACAAATGAAGAAATGGGCACTTTTCTTGTTTTTTTGCAATAACTTTTTTGTTTATTAACCTATTTTAACTTAACCAGTCTCATTTTGTAGATAATTTTACTCCCTATAAGCTGTCTGTGAGTCACTTTTCGCTAAAATTGATGGTTTTCCCTGCAAAGTGAAAAAACTGTTTTCCTCACTTATTTGTTTAAATATAAATGTTAGCTATTAAAAGTTTTTGACTCACGAGATGAGAGATGTCTTGTATTATGTTCCTTTAGCCAAATTTACAATAATATAGCGGATAGGAATTTTTTCTAGTTTCTCTTTTATTTTCGCTAATTTTCCTAGTGTATTACGAACTGTTCGCCCTGTACAGACATAAATGTCTTGTACCTAAGTACTTTTCGAATTTTCTATTTCGGTTGGTTAGTTTTTTGTATACTGACTGTCAAGCATAAAGTCCTAGTACAGATGGATTTACGACTGACGTAAACGACTAATAAAAAAATCAGACGAAGGAGATTCAACCATAAATCGTTTAGTAACGAAGGTTAGAAGTTAATTCCGGTAATGACTTACAGTAGGGGGTTGGTTACTTTTATTTGTCTGTCACACAATGCACATAACCACGGGACGCAAATACGACTGGGTATGTCGAATACTATTAAAAAAGGATCATAATGAATTAACAGAATGACACGAGACGTAAACAAAAATTTAAAAGAATTGAATATTAAAGTTTTGAGATGATTTACAAAACTAAACACAATTTAATTTTCAATTCATTTTTACACGATATTTTTTTTCTCTTTAAGTAAACGTAATTCTGCAAAACATGATAGTAATCCTTTACAACACGTTAAACTGCATATTACTGCAAACAAAGATAAGGCTTGAGTAATTTAGTCACCCTGCACGACATGACGTAAGCATAACCACAATTTTAATACTATACGACATATTAAACCGTAAACAGACATCACAATTGCTTTAATTGATGTCTTCAACAATGATTCACTGTCTTTACATGCGGTTCACATTAAGGATATAAAAAAATCTCTGCAAGTTCATCTTGGAGAGCACAACAATCGTTTTGTTTATTTTATTGTATTATTTACTTAGTGAATAATATAAAGGCAAAGAAAACGAGAATTAAGAATTATATAATGATCGCTGGTCCACATTACAACTTTACATTTTTAGTTAATTAAAAAATTCAGTTTCTTGTTTTCTGAAACTATACAAATATATTTGTTGTTCAGGCGTTGGATACGCCTAGACACTAGCAGCGTGTCGTTAAACGTTTTATTTTTAAAATTCTGTGACAGTTTTACAACTTTGACGAAAGCTGTTTTCAATTTTTATTAGAGATTCCATGATGTATATAAATGTAAACAAACAAGAGTAATTATAAGGTTTTGGCTTCGACATTACATTATTGTTGGAGGTATTGACAACATCTAAAAAGAAATATCAAAATCAGAACATAAATCAACAAGAAGTGTCCCATAGAAAAAGTTGAAGAATTGTAAGAAAATCACGACATGTAACTTATTTGGCTTAGCATGGTTTTCTTTATCACTAAAGCCTAGTGTATGTATTTCCATGCTTTTTCCCGTAAACATACAAAAAGCTGTATAAAAACTGTTTGTGTAAAACATGTATCAAAGATGGAAAACAAAAGTTATAAACACAAATAACTAGTGTGAAACAGGAGATATTGAAAATTCCACCTATGTTTCGAACTGAAAATATTACTCACGTTTTGAATTTTTCTATTCGTGGCGAAAACGCCGGAATGCCTCGAAATTCTTATTGCCACGCACAAATCTAAAATAATAGCCAGATTCCATCATGGAGAAGTTAATACACATCGATGGAATCGGGAATCGAAAGAGGCTAGATGTCGAAATCCATACGAAGAGCAGTGCCTTAGAATTGGCGGAGCTAGTATGACGTGTGATCGAATGTCAACTCTGGTATCTTGCAGTTCTATAACCACGACAGAAATCTCTAGCCAATGTGAGTAAAAAACCCGAATTCAAGCGTATTCGTTAACATTCGACACCTTCAAGTCGTCCTTGTTTATTTAGAAGGAAATAAGTTTCCAAAGATATACAGAGGGTTTCACACAACAGGTCCAAGACAGCCGAATAATTAAATAAGTTTTTTTCCTGATTCGTTGTTAAAACATTTTAGAATATTGCACTCAAACGTGTTTTTATTTCTCCTTAAATTCAAAAAAAAAAAAATTAAATACTGAAACGGAATCATTAATGTTTTCCGAGTGGACAGACTTGTTCTGGTTTTGGTCAGCGGGAAACAAAACACATTTCATTATCGTTTGGTTCTGTTTACGAGAAATTGTTTTGCATTTTGTATCGGACATTAATTTAAAATCATTTCTATGCGAAAACGGTTTGTAGGTCTTAACTGGGTTTAAGAGAAAAAGTTTGTCAGTAAACCTCACAGAGATCAAATGTTACAAACTTATAACAAATTTTAAGGTGTTTTCATATTACAATACATGAGTAATCGCAATGAGACTTGTCTAAATCCGTCAATTACTCAGTACCCATTCTAACAAATCGTTTCTAAGACCGTAAACAACGAATAGTTCCTTTATCATTTAATACACAATAAGGTTGGTTGTAAAATTTCTCTTATCTGTAATTAAGTCTCACAATTAAAAATACTTGTGTGTAATAGATTTGTACAGTGACGAATACTTAATCTAGAGCATTTTGAAGAAAATTTAGGTGGATAGTTTTATAATTGACAAGATTTCAGTCAACGTGAAATGCCAAGCCAAAATATTAGACGGACGATACTGTTGGGTGTATTTTACTGTTAACTTAATTATCTACTAATTGAAAGTTTGCGAGGTAAAATAATGATAAAGAGTAGAGTCTACTAACATACATATCTATACCGCGACATAACTTGCGATAACGCAAGTATTTCCTGTTTTTTTACTGAACGCGATACTACGGGAAAAAATATTTCGAAGCGGAAAGTATATGATCAGAGAAAAAACAATACTAATACAAATTTGACTAATTTTAAGATAAAAAGTTCATATAAACATGCAACGGCTTGGTTCTTTAGATACAAGATACAAGGCGTCAAAAATTTTTTTGTTTGGTATTTTGATTCAACTGAAATATTTACTTAAGTTTTTTGTTTAATATTAACCTTATTGAACCTTGAATTCTTCCACAAAGACTTAATAGGAATGTTATGTCATGCCATCTTGGTATTTCCAAAGACGCCGCAGTAAAACGAATAAACAGGTGCAAAAAACGATCAAACAATAAAGGTTTTAGGCACTGATATCTACGAAAATACTAACTTTTTTATATACAACTCCGCATGTAAATATTCTTATAACATTTACTTGCTTAGTCCTACATATAAAATTGTTTACTTTTATTTATAACTATGTGTAAATAATTCTTAAAATGTGGGGTTAGGATAACAGCAAACGCATGTTTTACAAACGCTTTTTTTTAGTTATTATTTTATTTGAGTAAATTTAAATAGTAACAACGAATAAACAGAACATCAAGGATTTTATTTTTGTGCTTACTTTTGTTCTACACGTTTTACTTTCAAAGATTTCAGTACCTAAAAACGCCAGAAATTTCACTATTTCTCGGCCGGGAATATGGCCACCTTAACTGTTGTTTGATCCATATTGGCAACAAAACATGTGCTACGATAATTAATAGTCCACGGGCCCACGTACTAAGAAAAAAATGATTACCAGCAAGCTGTAACTTTGCGTGCAGCTTAAGTTTGACGAGTCTCCCAAGATTTGACTATGAGGAAAATTCAACAGTGGTAAGTTTTCCCGTGATTTTCAGGAAAACATGTCAATCTGGCATAAACATGGAATGTTATGAC